>NC_140291.1:9820818-9880818 GCF_964030765.1 Micromesistius poutassou
AACATGGAGATCTCCAATTCTAATCCGATTATTCCTACTGGTTGGTCTGATTTTGTTTTCTCGCTGAACTGAATAATTCAAATCAACTGAGATTGCATCGCTTCTTTGGGAAATATCCTCATGAACCTGAAAAAAGAGTTAGTGAAGCCCTGGAGGAGCAGAGCTCTACGTTGTAGGTGCTATATGTGGGCTGTCTAATGGCAGTGCTGTTCTAGGAGCCACGGCTCCTATGGGCCATTAAACATGGCTGTTCCCCAAGGGGGCGGGGCTTGTTCCGCTCAGCAGGGTGACTCAACATAGTCGTTATCCAGTCGGGGGTGGAAGGGAGCTGCCAAACTCTGGCTGATGACGATGACCCTGGGCGCCATGCAGTCGTCACGGCGATGCAGAATGTTCCAGATGAGCATGGCGGCAGCTAGAGTGGTGAGCAGACAGGCGGCAATGTCCAGGTAACAGGAGTAGGACAGGTGTGTGTACGGCCCGATGCGGTAGAACGTCACTAGGCCGATGACCAGCACGAAGCCTGGGGAGGAAGAACACAGAGGAAATGGTTAGCTTCAGCAGTTAGCTTCATCACATGGTTCAACATCACAGTTAGCTTCACCACAGTTACTACAGATATAACCAGGAGGGGTCTGAGATCATTTTAATGGCGTCCTGAAAAAGATCTATATTGTTAGACCACTACCAAATACAACATTTGTTTTCTAGTGTTGGAAACAGACTTATTTTATGGTGATAAGACATTGCTATAATAGCAGTGTTTGGTGGCCTATTTTGTTGCTGTTTGTGTTTATATCATGTTTTTTTTACATCAAGAGGTCATCTAGTATGAAGATAGGCAGCGGTGTCCTTGTTCAATCAATCACTATCTTCTATCTGGCTGCATGGACTTACTCCTTACAATTCCTCCTGCTGGTTTATAAATACCACATGACCTCAGTAAAAAACCCTTTCAATCACACAAGGAAACCCTGATTTCACATGCAGAGTGCAGACAGACAGACCTGCAGTCTCTTGTGCTGACCTTAATTGTACCATTAGAGCACTCCTGGTCTACAGCCCTAATGGAAGCTGAGCATGACTCTGACCGCTGCACGGGGGCTTCTGGTGAATTCCCCCTATTCCTGTTCCTCTTTATAGTGGAGCCAGTCTGCGCTCAACAATAACACACGCATCAAGAGTTTAGACGCTCCACAATGGTGTAAATAAAGAGAACGAAAATACCCCTGGAAGAGAGGGGATGTTTGCCCTTCAGGAAGTGAATCAGTGTGTTTCCTGCTGCTCCACCGTGGGGCAGCACTGCTGAGAGACTCCTCTCTCTGCCTCGACCACAGCTCAGCTCACGACAATACAACGCAGAATCAACTTTTAAAGATCCACATTTCAAAATGTACAGTCAGGCAGTACAATGATGAAAAAACTGTCTGTGAAAATTTACAACATTTATGAAATATGTATATGTATAGAAACATTGCATTTGCAATAGTGTGTGTGTGTGTGTTAGGTTAGCATTATGTGTTAGCAGTAGCATTGAGCAGCTCTTATCTTCTATCTGGCTGTTTGGACTCTCCTTACAGGAGGCTAGCATTATGTGCTAGCGACAGCATTGAGTGGCTCTCACTTCTATCTGGCGGTGTGGACTCCTTACAGTAGGTTAGCATTATGTGTTAGCGGTAGTATTGAGCGGCTCCTTATCTACCAACCTGAATGATCTCCACCATGACAGGGGTAGGCTGGAGACCTTCTCTTGGACTTTTGGCAAAGCCTTATCTGCCAGCCTTCCTTCCCCCTGCTCCCCTCTCCTGCCTTCCTTCCTTCCCTGGTCTCCACGCCCACAGGTTGGGGCCTCAGCCAGACTTCTGACATGATATGTCAGCCACAGAGAATCTCAACTGGTCTCTTTTTGTAACTCCCAGATTCACCAAATCCCTCCTCAGGTCAACAGGGCAGCAGTTCATTCTTAAATCCACTCACCCACCTCTGCTCATGCTTAGCAAGCCTCTGGCCTCTCTGTCTAAATGAGCACTTAAAGGACCTTCTAAGAATGACTAAATGTGTCAGACTCAGCCCATTTTGTAGAGAACACACTAGTACAGGGATCCAGACTTCCCAGCATCCCCTCTTTCAACCAACAGGGCGTCAGACTACATTTTAGGCACAGATAATGTAGTCGGACACCCTGTTGGTTCAATTCCTCAGCAAAAATCTACTGTGTGTGTGTGTGTGTGTGTGTGTGTGTGTGTGTGTGTGTGTGTGTGTGTGTGTGTGTGTGTGTGTGTGTGTGTGTGTGTGTGTGTGTGTGTGTGTGTGTGTGTGTGTGTGTGCAGAGAAACAATGGAGAGGAGGAATGGCAGTTCTGCCAATGAATGCCAGCAGTGCTTTCACACACAACAAGCAGCCGTCCAGCCCCTCGGCTCCCACTCTTCACCTTTGACCAAGTTGGCATTCTGGTCCATTCAGAAACACATCTAAGGCTTTTTAAGAATGAGCTGACCATCACCTTTCCATCAGTGTCTCGTCAACTTGTGAACTGACAAATGTGTTAACATTCAATTTCACAATGTCAGAAAACGATCAATGTACCAAGCCTGGGGCAGCCTTCAGCTAGCCTCCCTGCAGCCCGCTCTACAGCTGGGGTTAGAGCAGTCAGAGCCCTCCATGATTCACCACTGGATGTTGTTTCTTCATAGGTTGCTTGATAGGAATTCTGCCTTTCGTGGCACATCACAGAATGAAAACTGAAAGCAGCCTCCTTGGCATGATGATGACGACTTAAAGTGCCTAATCATTAGGTAATATAGCTCATTATATCAGCTAATAATGAGAGACGGCTGAATTAAAGTCCCCTTAATTAAGTGTTAAGGGATTAGTGATTTCCTTTATGCTTTACGCTGAATTTGTTTCCTTGGCATGAACGTCTTGTTGCGTTTCCAGTGTTGTGATTGGCCAGGATGCTCTTGTCTGCAATAAGACAAGTCATCAATTTATCCTAATATGGTCGGGACTTTAAATAGAGGCTCTAAAAACAGAGTCCAGAGGAAGATGTCATTTTCCCCAAAGAACGTCACTGCAGAGGTTTCAGAGGAGCTGTGTGTAAGCGAGCTATTGTTCCTGTTGTAACTAATGTCAGGGGCTTCCAGATCCTGATTGGTTCTGTTTACAGCAGAGGTGGATCCGGTCGCCTCCTAGTTCTGAGATGGATTATAGATGATATCTGGTGAGCCGCTGGAGGAGTTCTCTGAGGTGGGAGTGTCCCTCCCTACACACCCTGTAGCCTTTGTGTCTGCTGTGGTCCGGACTGGGTGCCGCTGGTTCCTGGATGTTTAATGAAGACCCACATGAAAGCCACGGCGTCTTATCCGGACGGTGGAGCGCCACATCCCTGGGCTGTTTACCCCGGGACATTCCTGTGGCCCTGACGCGCAGTACGCACGCATCGAACACACACACACACTGTTACACCAGCACTCAATCTCACACACACACACACACACACACATGGACATGTACGCACACGCAAAGACTCACACTGTTACACATCACATAATCACACGCAAAAACACACACATACACAAACACATGGACAGATACACGTTGTTACGCCATCACACACACACACACACACACACACACACACACACACACACACACAGGACAGGTACACACTTTTACACTATCAGACAATCACACACACACACACACACACACACACACACACACACACACACACACACACACACACACACACACACACACATAACCTAATAAACATCCAAACAAGCCACACTATTTACCCAGTCTGAATCTCTACCGATGCCTATGAACACATTCCCAGACACACGCACGGTGGCACATGCATAAACACAGCCACCAGAGCACACACAGTCCCTGTCCGACTGTCTTCCACCCCCCCCCCCTCCCGCACCTCCTCGTTTTCCTTCCCCCGGCGTGGGGCTTTTGCATAACAGGTAGTTGCAGGCATTTCCTGGTCCTGAGCAGGGATATCCTGGCGCCCGCCTGTCGCTCCCCGGCTCGCTGTGACTCCGGCCCACCATCCCTGGGAGCGGGCGACTAAATTTAGACCAGAAGCAGAAGGCTCCACCGCTGCAGCCCCACCACCAGGCTAACCTGGTCCCGGTACTACCAGTACCCCTGATACTGGTCCAGTGGAGCTGGCAGAAGGTGGCCTTAACACTGCCAGGGTGAGGGCTTTGATTCCCTGTCCAGGTCAACTGGTAGAGTCTGGCACTAACATGGCCAGGGTAAGGGGTGTTATTCCCTCTGCAGCGCAACTGGTAGAGCAAGGCATTAACACTGCCACTGTAAGGGGTTTGATTCCCTCATTGTTGACAATGTTTGCACTCATAGTGTTGATAGACGCCTTGGATGATCCAAAAGGGTCCTATCTTATATATTGCAGTAGTAAAACAAGCAGCAGCTCTTGGCAGGATGTAGTGACCCAGACCCCCATTGGGAGTGGGAAAGGTGCCGGGGGTCCTGGTCTATCTTGTATTCCTGGTCCAGGTCTAGCTCCAGTCAACCTTTCCTTGGAAACTGGTTCCTGGACTGATAAGGAGCAACTAGTGTTCTCCTTACTTCCCTTCCTTCTTCTCCTCCTTCTCTTGATGGATTACTTTGGTCTTGAGACCAAACCAATCAAGCCAACCTTGTTTGTTTTTTAAGCTGGGAACAACTCCAAATACACAAAATATATTTATAGAATCATGGACATGAATCATTCAACTTCTAGACACTTCCTTGTTTGGCTCTGCAGAAAGTATCCATCTTCAAGTCATGTAACCCGATTCATGATGAATTAAAGACATGGAAAACATGTAATGAGATGAAATGTAAGTAAACAGGACGCTAAGGCCTCATGTTTTCAGGGTGAGCGAGGATGGCAAGGATTGAAACATTAAGTTCTCTACTTGAAGAGATGGGATGTGCATCATTATGCACTTTACACATTATTAGCATTAATATTATTAAGGTCCAGAGAGCCCAGGCTGTAGCACAATGGTTCATAAGTAGATTCAAATCATCTGTCTTCTGTTAAGGACCTTAGGAACCAAGGCAATGATTCTCCTTTTTTTTAATAAAAAATGTAAAAAATATCTAATATATAACTGCACAATCTCTGGCAGGCAAAATGCCCATCAGACGACCCCAAGTGGGGTGGAAAGGCACCCTGGTGGGGAACCACTGGTGGGGTGACACACAGAGACTTAAGACTGGGGAGCCGTCGGTCCACTTACTGGCGAGCTGGAAGAGTGCAGCGATGGCCTCCTCCCACCACTGGGAGTCCTGGCTGATGAAGGGTAGTTCCAGCAGCCCCAGCAGGAAGACCAGCTGGCCCGCCGTCAGCGCCACCGTGGCCATCAGGTTACAGGCCCGCATCATGTCAAACTGCACTGGAGAGAGCAGACCACAGAGGGGTGAGCCAGGGTACCACCACCACCAGCTAACCTTCACATTCAACTGTTTTATTAGAGTATAATAAAACAGTTGGAGTCTTTACTCTTTACCTGGAAGTTATAGTGCATTCCAGGCAACCCGTGTTTTCACAACCTTCTACCTGTGAAAGTGCCCTGGAAAGGCAGTCAAACCCGCAACTCACTACCTGTGAACTCGTACCAGATCGAGTTCACTCACAGTTCCAGTTCGTAACTTACGGGCTAAAAAGTGTCCCTGGAACGCAGCATTAAACTTGACCTTATTTTAACTCAAAGTCTTAACCTGTGAGGACTTTTGTGGAGTGTGTGTGGTTGATGGCTGGTTGAAGCAGCCTCACCTGGCTAGAGTCAGACTTATTAGACTCAAGGGCTGGGTGAGGCTGCACACCCATGGTGATTTGGAAAAATAACCACCACACACACTCAGGAAGATCTATGACATGTCAGCATGGAACACCTGGTCTGATTTAATGAACCGGTTTCATACAACATGTGTCCTGATTTGGGCTGAAGAACCGTAGAACTTTAATACAAACTCATGCGGTCTTATTATCAGCAGCGTCATTGCTGAGAATTTGTCCATTTCATGTTTACTAGCTGACCTCGGCCCTGGGCTGATCGACTTTCTAACCGTACATCTATGGTCCTATTAAGGCAATTAAAGCTGGGCAGTAAATTACATTATTCTGTCAGGCCCTTGACACCACTTATGGCTGCGCTGTGTGCACTCTAGCAGGGCCAACATGATGAGATCTGTTGTGTCACATGGGCGCCTCAGTGGTGTGTGGTAGAACCTTTTGGGTGGCGATGTGTTTTTTTTTTACGGGTGTTATTAAGTTAGGATGTCCCTTACAGATAATAAAAATCAATTACATTCATAAAGCCCTTTAACTGCAGAATACTGATTTCTCAAGTCAGTTTCCTTTGCTTTTCTCCAAATCCCCCCCAAAGCCTTGCTAGAAGGTATGGTATGTGTTTGTTCCACACGCCTCGGTCGGTGAAACACTTACGTTTGACGGTGCTGCGGGACTCCTGGTATCCTGCTAGTTCCGAGCCCCATCCAAGGCCCTTGCACTGCCTCTGCGGCCCCTGGCCCCTCCTCCCGGCCTGGGGCTCGTCCCGCACCCGCTCCCCTCCGCCGGGGCACATCTTCCAGAGCCCCACGCTCCGTTTGCGTCCGTCCTCCAGCTTCTGCAGCACCCAGCTGGGCGTGAAGGCCGCCACGTTGTTGAGGACCAGGGAGAGTAACGCCACCGCCACCGCCGCCACGACCAGCCTCCGGGCCGCCATACGACCCCCGAAGCCCGCCACCGCTCCTCCACCCCCTACACCTCCCTCTCCCAAACCCTGCTCCTCCTCCTCCTCTTCCTCTCCCTCTTCCTCCTCGCTTCCCCGTCCCTGGGTGTCCTGGCGCTCCTCTAGTGGAGCGACGTCCGCTGTGCCCTGCACCTCCTCCTCCTCCTCCTCCTCCTCCCTGTGCTCCTCCAGCTAGCGGCTAAAGCTGCCTCGGGGCTGTCAGAGTCTTAGAGGACATCCCCATTCATGGTCATCAAGGGGATGCTGCCGGGGGGCTTCAGCCCTGCTCCTCCTGGGGCTGGACTGCGGCTGTGTGTTGTCTGCTCCAGCAGAATCCCTGGTCCATTCCCCTGGCTCTGTCTGTGTGTCAGGCTGCAGCCCGGCTGTCGATGTGCCCTGCCTCCCTCCGTCTCGTCCCTGTTGCTGCGTCCCTTCAGGAGCTCCACTGTGTAGCGCGTTAGGAGCAGCCAGTCGCTCCACGGGTCAGCAGGTTTCTATCCAGCGTTGGTTCTCTGTGGTGCTGGAGGAAGTGGCGGATCCTCTGCAGAGTGTTGTGGCAGCAGTGCTGGTGAACTGATCTCTTACCCACACCTCTTTCTCTCTCTCTCTTCTGGGAGGATTTACTCTCTGACAAGCTGCACAAAGTATTCTGCCCCCTCCCCTTCTCTCTCTCACTCTTTCCCCTTCACCGCCTCTCTCTCACTCTCCCCCCTTCACCGCCTCTCCCCCTCTCTCTCTCTCTCTCTCTCTCTCTCTCTCTCTCTCTCTCTCTCTCTCTCTCTCTCTGTCTCTCTCTGATTCCCTATCTTACTCAATCCTCTCTCTCTCTGTTGGCAGAATCCTCAGGTCAAGAGAGAGTGTGTGTCTGGGGGGTTGGACATCTGGTTATGGTTTCTTCTTCTGTTTGCAGTGTGAGAACATCAAACTTTCTTGCTCTCTCACTCTCTTTTAGATCTAGTCTCTTACGCTCTCTCAAGAGTCAAGACTCAAAGGGCTTTTTTCGCTTGGAAAACATACATTTACATTGCTAAAGCACAAAAAGTAAAGGAAGATACAAAATGTTGAAATTAATCTAAATATATACGAACATTAAATGGTCCATGCAATGCAATCCAATACAAATCCAATGCAATCCAAATATCAAACTGTACAGTGAGATAGTGGGATTGATGATGGTTAATCAAACCATTTCCATTAACTGTTGTGCTTTGTTTGTGTTAGTTGCAGAGCTGCAGATTGGCTGACAGGACTTCTTTCTGGGGTGAGGGCTTTGTAATGGAGAGTGTCTGGATTGGTTTCTTTCAAGTGCTTGTTAAATGTCAATGCTTATTTTGGGATTGATGATTATCATTGGGTATCATTCTAATTCTGCTTGACATGCTTAATTTGGTGTTTTGCTTGAACTCAGTTGGTGAGTGGGCCCCTGACTTCACTGCCATAGCGTCCATTATTTAACTCATATATCTGTCTCTCTAACTCTCTGTCTCTGTCTCTCTCTCTGCGTATCTCTACCTCTCTCTCTCCTATCCGTGGTCTAAGTGCTGCAGGATGTGTTTCCTATAATAGGAAGAGAGATGGATGGAAGAGATGAGAATTATACATTTAGACACTGTACCTATATCTCCCTCTTTCTCCCTCCCTCTCTCTACCTGTCTGTCTGTCTGTCTGTCTCTCTCTCTCTCTCTCTCCCTCCTTCTCTGTTTATTTGTGTATAATGAGGGCCCCCAAAGATTTGAGGAATTTCCTGTTGGCTGATTTTAATAAACAGCTCACATCTGGTTGAGAGAGAGAGAGAGAGAGAGAGAGAGAGAGAGAGAGAGAGAGAGAGAGAGAGAGAGAGAGAGAGAGAGAGAGAGAGAGAGAGAGAGAGAGAGAGAGAGAGAGAGAGAGAGAGAGAGAGAGAGAGAGAGAGAGAGAGAGATTCACCACCCTGCTGGTTTTGATTTGAGCTCAGCCGCTTTACTCTTGAAAGCATGGAATGTTCTTGATTCATACAGACATTTGAAACGCTCAGACCCTCCTCCCTTCTCTTTCTCCCTCCCTCACATTCCTTCTCTCCTCAACATGGCCCCAAAGAAACACCAGGGGAGCAAACAACTTCCTCTTGCTGTGCGTTGCTTGGCGAGTTAGATTCCCACCACTAACAACTATACGTCCTGCTCCAGTGCCTTTGGGCAACACTTGCTGTTCTTTCTTGGAAGCCGTTGTTCCGGACAAAAGATAAAGAGACTGAAGTGACCTAGGTTGTGGTTATGGGGAGGTCTATGTTGTTGTGGTTGGGCTTGAAAGAGGGTTTGGAACGTGATCCTGTGACCCCCTTCCCAGTGTGTGTCGGGTAAAGAGCTGTATCTACACTAGGTCAGACCAAAGCCCTGTCCCTGCTCCCTACCACTCTGTTTGAAGTCACTGAGATAGAGGGGACCAGTGTAGCAGCCCAAAACCGTAACAGCCAGTTACTACATCTACTCATTTATACTCTATTATATCTCCTCTCTAGCAGCATGGGCCCTGATCATAGTGACACGAGTTCTTCAAGAGTTTACCCCCTACAGGAGCGCTTCTTCCTTCTTCAAGGACAGCAGCTGTGCTCTTTAGTGAGATAGATAATGGAAGCAGTAAGACTTTGACGAGGCGTCCTTGTGATCGTACGACCGGTGGGTGCTGGGAAAAGCTGAAAATGATAAAGTGAAGCAAAATGGGAATTTTCGATTATTCTCCCTCCTTTTATTATCTATAAAATTCTAACAAAGGGTCGCTATGTCCTTATTCACCAATCAAAGTTACAAATCATCACACAAAGTTTGTAGTATGTTTTATGTAGTATGTTGAGTAGTACATTTTAAAATAAACTACTTGCAATACTTAATACTTAATACTTTAGTAATTCCACTTAAGTGGGGTGTTTAAAGAACACTTCTACTTCTACTCAAGTCACTTTTTGGATACAGTACTTGTACTTTTACTTAAGTCTGGGTCTCTAGTACTTTATACATCTCTGCTTCTGGGATGCACTGCATCCTTTACCTTTTATTACTCTTGGATAAGCCGCCACATGGTTGGTTGACTACCATTGCCTTTTTCACTGGGATTATTTGGGTATTACATGGTGAATCGGGACACTTGATGTTCTGATCCGATTTTATGATCTGATGACATTGCTACGTTTGTCCAGTATCACGTGGATATTGGAGCCTCTCTCTCTGCTCAGCTTGAGGCCCATCTACTGGACTTACTCGCTGCACCACTTCCCCCAGTGTCAACCCGGGACCCTATACCCACAGCACGTGGCAGTGCGCCACACGTGCGCGGTGCGGAGGCAGGGTTCAGGGTCCCCCTGCCCTTCAGTGTGGTGCCCTTCTGACCCCCTGTCCCTGTGCCCCTCCAGTGTGGCCGTGTGGGAGAACATGGCCAGGATGTGCGTGAAGAACCGGCGTCTGGACGTGGCGAGGGTCTGCCTGGGGAACATGGGCAACGCCAGGGCGGCCCGGGCCCTGAGGGAGGCCGAGGCCCAGCCCCAACCCGAGGCCCAGGTGGCTGTGCTGGCTGTTCAGCTGGGCATGCTGGTGAGACTCCCATTGGCTGCTATCAGTCTGTTAGAGAGCATCCAATTGGCTGTTGTTAGTTTGTTAGAGAGCATCCCATTGGTTGTTTTTAGGCTATTAGAGACATCTCATTGGCTCTGTTCACACCTGGTGAACCTACATGTGTCTTGTGTGATCAAACACAAGTAGACAGCTCACACCTGGCATTAGAACCGTCACCAAACGCGTCCATCTTGAGATCAGGTTTCACTTCCACGCTTTATATTTAAATATGTTCATGTTCATCATTTCCGATTGCGAAGACCAAAGGCGTTGTGGTTTTTAACGTGCAGTCTCCCGGGAATCAAGAGAAGAAGAAATCAAAACAACATAGACTTGCAAAACCAAATCATGCAAGATCTTTATTTAACTCTATGGGCTCTTCTAAATGTCCAGTCGCCGGGGAGAAAGCCAGCTTATGCCATTTTATGTTTTTGATTTCCTTTAATTATTGCGTGCCAACCCAATGTAATATTTCATTGGCATGCAAACAAGTATGTCGGGACAGTGTAGAGTAAGAAATGGTTTAATGTAAATATTTGGATTGAGTGTTCAGTTGACAGTTTAGTGCAGTTAAAGCCAATGTTAGGATGTGGAGTTGGCCACCAGACAGCTCCTCCTCCACCCTCATGCTGTGTGCCGTGTGACAGGAGGAGGCAGAGAAGCTGTACAGGAGCTGTGAGCGCTTCGACCTCCTCAACCAGTTCTACCAGGCGTGTGGCCGCTGGCAGCAGGCCCTGGAGACGGCCCAGACCTCCGACCGCATCCACCTGCGCTCCACCTACTACAACTATGGCAAACACCTGGAGGCCATGGGAAACCGGACCCTGGCCCTGTCGTAGTAAGACCCCTGCCCCCAGCCTAGAGCCACTCTCGGGTCCTTCTAGATGTGCTGGGCCTGTTTTGTAATTTTGTAATGCCCCCCCCCCCCCCCCCCCCATCAGTGTTTTCCAGACCCACTCTGGGATTGGCTGCAGGATCAATGACCAGGTTCAACTATAATAAAAGTCTTTATAGGAAACTGACTGTATGCCTCCTCCTGGGTTTCAGCTACGAGAAGTCGGACACCCATAGGTTCGAAGTTCCCAGAATGCTGCAGGACGACAGTGTGTCCCTGGAAGTCTACGTCAACAAGATGAAGGACAAGTAGGTCCAGCACACACTGGGATGGAGATCAAATGTATTGAGCGGAGCTTGTGTCATCTCTGTGTTTCCTGGTGTGTCTGAGCTCTGTTTGCCCTTCACCCTTACTTATAGCTTCTTCACACTCAGGCCCCTATTTTAACGGTCCGAAACGCAAGTATAAAGCACGAAATGCAAGTAGCTTTGTGGGCGGATCTCTGGCGCTGTTGCTGGTGGATAAATGACTCTTGCGCCCGACGCAAATCTAAAATGGGTTGGTCTGAAACCCATAGGTGTGTTTTGGGCGTAACATGCAATAAACCAATGAGAATGCCATCGCCCATCCCCATTTCTTCTACAACTTCAGAAACACTGAGTCGTCAAGTAAATGTCGGCAAAGAGAATTAACACATAGCCCATGATATGCGGTCCTGTGGCCGCAACTGTGGGTCTATTTAATGATATGCGGCAATACATTAACAAACATTGTTTGTTACCAGTATTGTATACATTATCATTATCGACTTGTGTTAATAATATGCATGTCCCCCCCCGTTAATATACATCGCCATGGACTGTATCATGGGTTACGTGTTTAGTTTGCGTGTGTTTAAACAGATTGGTGCACACATATTGTTGAACTGCGCGCGAACCCGCATTCATTCATTCATTCATTCATTCATTCTCACTCGCGGTGAAACTATGCTTACTCACGATCAAATAATCATCAGTCCTAAAAATGATGGGCTTGTACACGATGTCTGTGTCAAGAAAATAAGTGTTTGCTGTACGGTGTTTGCAGGTGCATTGTTTTAAAAGTACTTCTTACCGCTGCATCAGCTTTAAAATAGCAACACCAACTGTGCTGTCCGCTAGTGCATTTAGACCAGGTATTTTCCAATCAGTGGCACAATTGCTTTTTGGATCACTAAAATAGCACCATGTATCATTTGCGCCGGGTGCAAACTAGCAACAATACATGCGTCGGTGTAGAAAGTCAATTGCGCCGGGTACGGCCCTCAAAGTCAGCTCTAGGCTGAGGAACACATGGTGCTGTACGCATTTGGCCATACTTAAATTGAGCAAGAAGTAAATCGCGGAGCTCCCGGTTTTCGGGAAGTCACTTTTCCATTTGTCCTTTTTATATAAATTTTAATTCATATTATATATAGATATTATTTTTTTTCAGAGAACATAAACTATTGAATAAAGACAACTGATTGAAGTGTCCCCGTGCCTGGTGGGCCTGAGTGATGCTGACCAGCGTGTGTGTCTGCTCTTGGTGGGCCTGAGTGCGTGATGCTGACCAGTGACCAGCGTGTGTGTCTGCTCCAGGATGATCTACAAGTGGTGGGCCCAGTACCTGGAGAGCCAAGCCAACATGGACGCCGCGCTGCTGTACTACGAGAACGCCCAGGACTACCTGTCCCTGGTGCGGGTCCACTGCTACTTGGGGAACATCCAGAAGGTAACCTGCTGTTTGTTACCGACACAAAGGCTTATTTTTTCAGAAGCTTTTCTCAAAAGCTTGGGTGTTATATGTGATGCTGTGTGTTGTTTTTGCGAATTAGTTGTGGGAATTATTGAAAATATCATAACAAACAGTTACGATTTAATACATGTCTTAAAGACTGATTGGGCTGGAATCAGAACACTGGGGAATTTAAAGTTCCGGGCTGAGAGTTCTATAATCCTTGAAGAGGAGACTGAGTTTGGGTTTCAGTCAGTATGTTTACATGCACAGCTTAATCCGATTAAAGCCATAGAGAGGTCGGAACAATGGAGCATCGGAGAAATGACCCGGACCCGGAGTGAACTAACAGCTTTCCCGCATACGGCAACAATCCCTTTCTTCTCCATGTCGCGGTTCAATCTGGACTTCAGAGAGTCAAAGCCAAAGCCAATTTCCCCCAATTCCTTTTTTTTAACGGCAATCTAGTAGGCCACTCGTCATTGAGCAATATGGTATGGGCGGTATCATAATGACAAATGTCACGGGGAGCCACACAGAGTCTACACAGAGTCTTTGAAGGTGGAGGATTTCCCACCCCCGCAATCTATGCAGGGGAGAGAAGAATGTTGTACAGTCCCACCTAGTACTCCACTATCAACACTAACCTTTTCTGCAGGATGAGCCTAGGGCCGATTAGGTTCTTTTCGTGACGTCTGAGTTCCTCGGATAAGGCACTCAGACGTCACGAAAGGAACACCACCTGTGTTCAGTTGAAACGTTCACATCGTGTTTTGGGGAGCATGGAAAAAAGTAGGATTTTACCCCTTTTTAATAAAGTGTTACAGTGTTACTTTAGTAACAGGAATAAATTTGACATATTAACATGTAAAGAAAAAAGGTTTTAGGTTCACTTTACTCAAATATCGTTTTCATCAAGACGTGAGCAGATTGGTGAGTGTCTGCAGAATGATGGATTGGTGGATTTTGCCTGCAATCATGGGTCTGCAGCATGTGACATCACATGACATGTGGCTGTGTGTGCACCAGGCTTCAGAGATCGCCAACGACACGGGGAACAGGGCAGCTTCATACCACCTGGCCCGGCAGTACGAGGGTCACCAGGAGGTCAAACAGGCTGTGCACTTCTACACAAGAGCACAGGCCTACAACAACGCCATACGACTCTGCAAGGTAAACGACCAGCACCTGCAAGGTCCAGTGCCCTAACCTCCTCACGCTGCGTTCACACTGCCTCCGTCCGTCCACGGATGGGGGCTTTTTGACATATCTATGTGTTTTCCCAGGTTGTATTACAAAGGCGATTTCATTGGACAGTGTATTTCCGTATATTTGCATATCTGAATGGCCAACGGATCCGTTGCTGCCTGAAAAGTTTAAAATTTCTCAACTTTTTGACACCGGCAACTGAGCCGATAGAACGGACGGACCCACAATGCATTTCGAGAGCCCCCCATGCAAAGTCAATGAGATCCGTCAACGGACGGATGTAGTGTGAACGAGGAGTAAGACTTAGCTCTAACCCCTTTCTGTGAACGTGTGTGCGTGCGTGTGCGTGCGTGTGTGTGTGTGTGTGTGTGTGTGTGTGTGTGTGTGTGTGTGTGTGTGTGTGTGTGTGTGTGTGTGTGTGTGTGTGTGTGTGTGTGTGTGTGTGTGTGTGTGTGTGTGTGTGTGTGTGTGTGTGTGCAGGAGAGCGGTCTGGATGACCAGCTGATGAACTTGGCGCTGCTCAGTAACCCTGAGGACATGATGGAGGCCGCCTGCTACTACGAGGAGAAGGGCAGCCACATGGACCGGGCGGTGGTGCTCTACCACAAGGTGAGACCCCCCATGTTCGTACTCTATCACTGGTAGTGTGTCTCTGGTACTCTGTCTCTGGTAGTCTGCTGTCTCTGGTAGTGTGTCTCTGGTACTCTGTCTCTGGTAGTCTGCTGTCTCTGGTAGTGTGTCTCTGGTATTCTGTCTCTGGTAGTCTGCTGTCTCTGGTAGTGTGTCTCTGGTAGTGTGTCTCTGGTACTCTGTCTCTGGTAGTGTGTCTCTGGTACTCTGTCTCTGGTAGTGTGTCTCTGGTAGTGTGTCTCTGGTATTCTGTCTCTGGTAGTGTGTCTCTGGTAGTCTGCTGTCTCTGGTAGTGTGTCTCTGGTAGTGTGTCTCTGGTACTCTGTCTCTGGTAGTGTGTCTCTGGTACTCTGTCTCTGGTAGTGTGTCTCTGGTAGTGTGTCTCTGGTATTCTGTCTCTGGTAGTGTGTCTCTGGTAGTCTGCTGTCTCTGGTAGTGTGTCTCTGGTAGTGTGTCTCTGGTACTCTGTCTCTGGTAGTGTGTCTCTGGTACTCTGTCTCTGGTAGTGTGTCTCTGGTAGTGTGTCTCTGGTAGTCTGCTGTCTCTGGTAGTGTGTCTCTGGTACTCTGTCTCTGGTAGTCTGCTGTCTCTGGTAGTGTGTCTCTGGTACTCTGTCTCTGGTAGTGTGTCTCTGGTAGTGTGTCTCTGGTATTCTGTCTCTGGTACTCTGTCTCTGGTAGTCTGCTGTCTCTGGTAGTGTGTCTCTGGTAGTGTGTCTCTGGTACTCTGTCTTTGGTAGTCTGCTGTCTCTGGTAGTGTGTCTCTGGTAGTGTGTCTCTGGTAGTCTGCTGTCTCTGGTAGTCTGCTGTCTCTGGTAGTGTGTCTCTGGTAGTGTGTCTCTGGTACTCTGTCTCTGGTAGTCTGCTGTCTCTGGTAGTGTGTCTCTGGTAGTGTGTCTCTGGTAGTCTGCTGTCTCTGGTAGTGTGTCTCTGGCAGGGCCCTAGCATGGCATGGCACTATGTAATGCAAGAGTAGAGCACTTGTTTTGGTCCACCAAAATAAAAAGTCTGTTACATAGTCTAATTGAATTTCCTAGCCTATAACTTTATGGACAACATGTTGAATATTAAACTAAATAACACTTTTTTAGCTTTATGCAGTAGCTACAAATACATGATATTTTAATCTTTCATCTTTCATATTCAACAGTATTTTCCCAGGAAGTATTTAACCTAATAAGCTGAAACAGGATATGGGATGGTAGACCTGACCCCTGAGCCTCAGAAGGTCAGGACCCTTGCCTGTCAGTGGGTAACCAAGGTAACTGTGGCTTCCAGGCCGGTCACATGTCCAAGGCCCTGGAGCTGGCATTCGCCACGGAGCAGTTCTCCGCCCTGCAGCTCATCGCCGAGGACCTGGACCACACGTCGGACCCCAGCCTGCTGGCGCGCTGCTCCGACTTCTTCATCAAACACAGCCAGTACCAGAAGGCCGTGGAGCTGCTGGTGGCTGCCAAGAAGGTAGGACCCCTCAGGGTGTGTCTGGGGGGGGGGGCGGGGGCGGGGCTTTCAACTGAAGAGCAGAGGATTAGCCCAGGAACGAGACGATCTGAGAGCTCTTGTTATATTTGCTCTGATTGGTTCAAGGTCCACCCGATTGCGTCCAGAGGCATTTTTCTAACCTTGCGCGGCAGCTGGATTGGAGAGATTAGGACCTGTGACCAGGTCTATCAGCTACCTATCAGCGGCCAGGAGGAATGCCTCAGTGACGGGCGTTACCTCTGACGGAGGCATTCTGCCATGCCTAGTTCAGCTGTATCACTGAGAGATTAATGTTGAAAATATTGTAGCACATCCAACCAACTGGCGACGACAATCCTCTCTTGAATGTACGTTTCTAGCAACCTATACTATAACCTATACTATACCTATATGTTCAATGTCAGTGAGTGTGCTGATTTTCAAGAAGCGCATGCATTTTTCCTACTTGTACGTTGGAATCGCCTCCCTCTGCCAAACTGGACATAGTATTTAGTCCAATGGCTCTAATGTAACATTGTGGGGTTACGGCGTCGGTGTGGCTATGGGTCTAAAACAAGGTGTAAAACAGTAGTATGCTAGGCAATGTGCAACCTATCGAGTCTGTAGGGGGCATAAATGCACTGTGTCACGGGATTAAAAATATGAGGCTAATTCAGATTATCTCCATGTGTGTGTGTGTGTGTGTGTGCCTCCCCAGTACCACGAGGCCCTCCAGCTGTGCGTGGACCAGAGCCTGACCATCACCGAGGACCTGGCGGAGAGCATGACGGTTGCCAAGGAGACGGGAGAGCTGACGGAGGAGTCCCGCCGCGAGCTGCTGGAGCGCATCGCTGACTGCTGCATGCGCCAGGGGGACTACCACCTGGCCACCAAGAAGTACACGCAGGCCGGCAACAAGCTCAAGGTTAGGGGGGGTCACGCCACGCAGGGAGAGGGGTGAGGGGTCGCTTGGCCGCGGCCAGCGGGCGGAACCGTTTAGAAACGTCTGGTTCCAGTTTGTCAAACGCAGCAGTGCCACCTAGTGGACATGGTGCAGAGGCGTGCCCCTGCTGACAGAGACTGAGGAGAATCTTCCCATGATTCCAGAGGAGTCACTGAGAGATGGCGCTGGAGGCTAACTGTCTCGTTACAGCGCATGACATGTTAACTAATAACCACGTAGAATACACAGAACTCTTTACCATTTAGCAGACACTTTGATCCAAATGGACTTTCAGTGAACTGAAGATGTCTTTAAGGAGCAGGTAGGGGCCTACAGGCACACTGCAGATGTTTTGGCTTGAACCCAGAACCTTATTCAGAGGAATCAAAAAACGTAACCAGTAGACCCACCCTGAAATAACCCAAAACATGCTAGATCTGTGAAGCCCGTCTTTAATAGCTAGTGAAGATGTTTTACTGTGCTGTACCCCAGGCCATGAGGGTGCTGCTGAAGTCCGGCGACACAGAGAAGATCGTGTTCTTCGCTGGCGTGTCCAGGCAGAAGGAGATCTACATCATGGCTGGGAACTACCTGCAGTCTCTGGACTGGCGCAAGAACCCCGACATCATGAAGAACATCATCGGCTTCTACACCAAGGGGCGCGCCCTGGACCTGCTGGCCGGCTTCTACCAAGCCTGCGCACAGGTACGCCCACCTGCTCCCTCCCCCTGTTACCACGGAGACAAGCTACATCACCGCCTGTTACCATGGAGACAAGCTCCACTCCCTGCCCGTTACCATGGGGATACGCTCCACTCACTGCCTGTTACCATGGAGACACGCTCTGCTCACTGCTTGTTACCATGGGGATAAGCTACATCACTACATCACTGACCCTGGTCAACTACATCCCTGGCTGTTACTATGGAGACAAGCACCACTCACTGTCTGTTACCGTGTGGATAAGCTCCACTCACTGGCTGTTACTATGGAGACAAGCGCCACTCATGTCTGTTACCATGGGACAAGCTCCACTCACTCCCTGTTACCATGGGGACATTCTCCGATCTTCTCCCCTCTACAACATTTCGTAATTTAGCATTTTATATATTTAGTTATTTGTGTGTATAACAATTGCAGAGACACAGAGAGAATACAGAAGATATAGAGATGGTACATCATGTTTTACATGTTCTCACTTAAAGACCTAACTACTGGATGGACCAGGGTCAATGAGTAAATACCCCAGCTTCAGTTTGAACCATGCTGATCTGACTACTGGCTCCATGCTGTGTTTGTCCCCCAGGAGGAGATCGATGACTTCCGGGACTACGAGAAGGCCCTGGGGGCTCTGTCGGAGGCCTACAAGTGTCTGTCTAAGAGTAAGGAGCGCAGCCCTGGGGAGCAGGAGACCAGACTGGCCCAGCTCCAGCACCGAGTGACCCTGGTCAAACGCTTCTGCCAGGCCCGCAGGTCTCTGTCACGCCTCTATGTCTCTCTCTCTCTCTCTCTCTCGCTCTCTCTCTCTCTCTCTCTTTCAATCACTCTTTCTCCAGCTTGTTTCACACATAAAGCTGTAAAATGTCTGGATTCAGTTTTCAGTTAAAGGTAGCAGTTTCTGTTGTTTACGCCAATCATGCCTTTTTGGCACAATGCTTATTTCACTTGGCAACTGCCGTGCCGTTGAGGTCCTCAGTTAAACTAAATCTTGCCTTTTGAGTTGGTCCGATTGGCTGATTGCCAGTCCTTCGATGAAACTGAAGCTGTGTCACATCCCGACACGTTGAGCTACCCCCGCTTTACATCGTACAGTAGATTTGATTTCCCCCCGCATGTTTGACACCATTACGGTTCCCCATCCCCAGGATGTGTGACGAGGACCCTGGAGAGGCCATGAGTCTCTGTGACGCTCTGCTGGAGGAGCCGGAGCTGGACACGGCGGTGAGGACCGGAGACGTCTACGGACTCATAGTGGAGATCCACTGCCAGCAAGGACGGTTCCAGCTGGTGGGTCAGACATACACCCACCACCCAGACCCCTCAAACACGCTCAAACATCTATGCACTGCGCAGCTATGCCCAAATTTTACTGCTGCACCAAATAGATGCTGCGCGTTGAGCCATGGGCCTCTACATCGGTGCTCGCATTCATGGTTCTCCGTCTGGGTGTACAAAGAATCAAAGAGTCGTCGAAAGGCTCCAAAGTCAGGGGCGGCGTTCGCTCAGGAGGTAGAGCGGAGTGTCGCGGTGTCCCTGAGCAAGACTCACCCTAATTGCTCCTGATAAGCTGGCTGTCGCCCTGCGTGGTCGACGCCGCCGTCGGTGTGTGAATGTGTGCATGAATGGGTGAATGTCAGTCAACACTGGAAAGCGCTTTGGATAAAAGCGCTATATAGATGAGGACCATTTACCAAGTCACTAATTCCGCTTTTCCACCGCCAGTACCAACTCGACTCGACTCGACTCGCCTCGACTCAACTCGGTTTGGTTGCGTTTCCATCTAAAAAAGTACCTCTTCAATGTGGGCGGGTCGTAGAAAAGAACCTCTCCACCATGGGCGGGTCGTCATTAGGTTTTAATCACGGGAGACGCGATTCCCGGGAAATCTGAATCTGATCAAGACTATTTCCTGATTCCCGGGAAAGGTTATGATGGGATATAAAATAAAATAAAAAGTGCAATGACTGCGCGTCTATTGTTGTCATACGGTAACGTTGATAGAGGCAAAACTTGAGCCCTAGGAAAGGAACGACACTGAAACGAAACAGCGAAACGCTGATCCTCCGGAGCCGGTCCGTGGACTCCAGCCACGCCGGACACACACAACCACGCCCGACACACATAACGACGCGCAGCCTAACTCTAGCCCCGGGAAAGGAGCGACACACACGGCGAAACGCTGATCAGTGTCCCCCTCGGGAGCGGGTTCGTGGACTCCAACCACGCCGGACACAACTTAACTTTGAGTGATTATTCTGTTTACAGCCGCTGGCCAATCAGTTACCAGCAGCCTGTTTACGTCACACAAAAGTACCTACTCCTCTCGCTTGGAACCTCGATGGAGGTAGTACAAAAAAAAGTACCCGGTACTAGGTACCAGGTACTTTTTTTGCCAATGGAAACGCAAAAAAGGCGTGGCGAGTCGAGTCGAGCTGGTACTGGCGGTGGAAAAGCGGCATAAATCTTGGGATCTTCATAATGTGACGATGATGGGACTCTTCCGCTCCCTCTCTGTACCACACTGGAGCCTTTACCTCCAGCCCCTTAAACTACCGTTCCCCTCCCCAGGCCTACCGCAAGCTGGAGGAGCTCCAGAGCAGCCAGCCCAGCCTGAAGGTCAGCTCCTACGTGAGCGCGGCCAGCCTGGAGGCCCTGGAGGGGGCGCTGGGGGTGTCTCTGGGCCGCGGCCCCCCGCCCCCGGCCCGGCGCAGCGACAGCGGAGGGGAGAACGACGAGGTGGAGGAGGACGAGGGGGTCTAGAGAGGAAGGAAGACCTGGAGGAGGACTAAAGGACACGGACCGAGGGGCAGAGGCACGGAGAAACCAAACGGAGCTAACGGTTCACCTCCGACAATAATACTCCTCCACCGGATCCTTAGGGCTAGATATTCTCAACAATAATTGATCCTCTTTATCTTTAAGATACAGAAACAAGGAGGTGGGTTAATAAACAATATGGTTAATGTATGCTGGATGCTCGCCTTACGTCCTGCTGGTTAAACATGTTATCCTTTTTTCTATTTTGAATTTTGGCATAAAACCTGTAATATGAAATGCTCCTATATTTATATAAAGTATTTTGCATCAACAATCGTGTTTTTTATATAGGCCCGTCTTATGAAGGCAGAAATGTGTCAATTCTCTCTTTGTGTACATTGTTTTGTCATTTCAATAAATGCAGCCTATCTTGAGTGTTTTGTTAAATACGTGACAGAAGTTCCTAGCCTATTTTTATCAAGCCATTAATGTTACAGGAACAATGCAATATGCCTCCCTGTAGTTCTCTAAACACTGGGTTTCACACGAATAGAAATACTTAATTATTGGTTATTAAAGGTGAACAAACTTTAATAATATCCTTTGACTTTAGGCTGTTAATGTCTGTTAATTAGTTTCTCCAGCTCTAGTAAATCAATATATCGATCTGTTATTTAGACATACTGATCTGACGACCTGTGATATGCAGAACTGAAATTAACAGGGATGCAAACAGCGCGCTTTTCGGCGGCTGCCGCTTTTTTCACGGCTGTTTGGGTGACTTGTGTGAATCGTGTAGATCCGATGAGTTTTGTTTTTTTTGGGGGGGCGGAGGTCTGGGAGGGTCTGAGGGTCTGATTATAATTGCGCGTCGGGACGGACAGCGCCCCTTAACTGTGGTATAATGAGAGTATACCACAGCCTGTCGTGATCTATTGCTTAATTATACAATGCTCGTCAGGCCCGTGTTTCCTCCCACCCGGGCATCATGGCAACGTTATGACGACGCTGTTGCTAGAAGTCCTACCAACGGCCCGGAGCCACAACACAAGACTGGAGAAGGTCTCTGTAGAAGGTCTCTGCAGAAGGTCTCTGTAGAAGGTCTCATACTGACCAGATAAACGGAGGAAGATGGGAGCTGCAGACCTTCAGGAGCAGCTCCGTCATCTAACCGGAGAGAACGTGAGTGGGTCGACGTCGCGTGCCGTCTGGTTTCGGCCCATTCATCTGAATAATAATATCATAATAATGATGATAATCAATAGATGGTTCAAGGCATTATATGTTCGTAACGGTTTTCAAGACACACACATTTTGAAACACAAGCGTATTCTTATTAGAAAAGGCAGTGATTTCTTTGGATGATTTGACTTTGATTGACGGTGAGCAGTCGGCCCAGCTGAACGCCTCTCGAGGTATTACGGTAATCACCTGGCGATGAGCCTGGTCCAGCTGAACGCCTCTCGAGGTATTACGGTAATCACCTGGCGGTGAGTCGGGTGGAGGGAGGGAGAGGAGGAGGGGCTAGCAGTCATCAACCAACCAAACGAGGCCAGACACACAAACGTGGTCTTTATGGGACACTTATAATTTACCAATACGCCACACTATTCCAGACTGTATGATATATCTAGATGGGACTTTGGGACTTTTGGGGCATTTTGACACATTTAATGTAACAATATGAGTCAAATATGAATATCAAGTAAGGTCCATATATATATATATATATATATATATATATATATATATATATATATATTATCCCGTATGTGTGTCACACACACACACACACACACACACACACACACACACACAGCTGATCCACATGACGGCCGTTTCCCCGTGTCCCTGTAGTCCCGTCTCCTGGAGGAGAAGCAGCATCTCTCCACCCGGGCGCTGTACCTGGAGGGGAGGGTCTCCCACCTGTCAGCCTCCAACACACACCTGGCCTCCAAGCTGGGCCAGGTGGAGGCCGACAAGCTACAGGTAGGCATGACCCAGGTGGGTGAGTGAGATGACTTACTCATCCACTCACTCACTCACTCACTCACCCACTCACTCAATCAAACTCTGAAAAAATGACACACACACACACTCACTCACTCACTCACTCACTCACTCACTCACTCACTCACTCACTCACTCACTCACTCACTCACTCACTCACATGTTGAGCACACATGGGATGTCTCTGCGGGGTCTTCAGGTGTCGCGGGAGTTGGTGGAGGAGAAGCTGCAGCTGAACGCCATGAGGGAGGTGTGGGAAGGAGAGAGGTTCACGCTCAGAAACCAGGTGAGGGAAGGAGACAGGTTCAGAAACCAGGTGAGCAGTGGGAAGGACATAAACCAGGTGAGCAGTGGAAAGGGCATAAACCAGGTGAGCATTGGGAAGGAGAGAGGTTCAGAAACCAGATGAGCAGTGGAAAGGACATAAACCAGGTGAGCTGTGAGAAGGAGAGAGGTTCATGCTCAGAAACCAGGTGAAGGGGTTTGCTGTATCCATGGAAACCAGGTCTCCCCGAAATGTTCAGGTCTAGCAGAGAGAGAGAGAGAGAGAGAGAGAGAGAGAGAGAGAGAGAGACTGCAGTGATGAGTGATGAGACAGAAACCTGTCTGTCTGTTTGGCTCTCTTGTCTGCCTGTCTCCCTCACTGTCTTTCTGTGTGTGTGTCTGTCTCTCTCTTCCTTTCTATCTGTGTCTCTCTGTCTTCTATCTGTCTTTCTTTCTGTCTCTCTATCTGTGTGTCTGTCTCTCTGTCTCTCTATCTGTGTGTCTGTCTCTTTGTCTTTCTATCTGTGTGTCTGTCTCTCTGTCTCTCTATCTGTGTGTTTGTCTCTCTGTCTCTCTATCTGTGTGTCTGTGTCTGTCTTTCTTTCTGTGTGTGTCTGTCTCTCTGTCTTTCTATCAGTATGTGTCTGTCTCTCTGTCTCTCTATCTGTGTGTCTGTCTCTCTGTCTTTCTATCTGTGTGTGTCTGTCTCTGTGTGTGTGTCTGTCTCTCTGTCTCTCTCCTAGGTGCTGGACCAGGAGGTTATGGTAGCACAGCTGGAGGAGGAGAGAGACGAGTTGCACAGGGAGCTGCAGTCCCTCCTGCCTGGCCTGCAGGTGGCGGAGGAGAGCCGGGCGGCCCTGTCTGAGGAGCACAACAAGAGGAGCGCCGAGGTCGCCCCCTGCAGGCACCTGCAGGAACAGCAGCTCAGCACCCTGGAGGGAGAGCTGCAGCGCATCAGCACCCTGATCAGCACCCTGTCCCACCCCCGAGTCAGAGTGAGACACACACACACACACACACACACACACACACACACACACACACACACACACACACACACACACACACACACACACACACACACCAGTGTATATGGTCTTATTTTAATGTTCTCTTCCTGACTGCAGCCAGAGGACCTGTCTGCTCTGGAGCAGCAACACCGGAGCATGGAGCGCAGCGTAAGAAACCTCTCTAGGACTACGGGGCCACCGGCCGCCAGTAGTTCCCGAGAAATGAATGGGAGTCAATGGAGGCTGAGGGAGGAATGTCCTCCCCCAAGTGATATTCAATAGGCGATAGGGGGTGCTAATGTCCCTTTACCCAGGGAAACGAACATTAAATATACAAAGGCATTAAAGTGGTCATATTTAAGGGCATTAATTCATTATATATATGTATGTGCATGCATGCGCGCACACGTGTGCCTGTGTGTATTGTGGACGCCTGGTCTGTGATGTACAACAGTGGGATAACCAATTGGAACAGAAACAGGCAGAAACAATATATACACCCACACACACACACACACACACACACACACACACATTTATACACACACACACACACACATACACACACATAATATGTGTGTGTGTGTCCGGTGTGTGTGCGTGTGTGTGCGTGTGTGTGTGTGTGTGTGTGTGTGTGTGTGTGTGTGTGTGTGTGTGTGTGTGTGTGTGTGTGTGTGTGTGTGTGTCCGGTGTGTGTGTGTGTGCGTGTGTGTGTAGCTGCTGGTGAGCCAGCAGGAGGTGTGTGACATGGTGGAGGAGATGAAGAGGGAGCATGAGAACCAGCGACTCAGACTGGAGGACAGAGCGTGAGTACAGAGACTCTAGTCCACTGGTCACTGCTAGCATCTGCTTTGGATTGATTCATTGATTCAAACATTTCCTTTTTAAATTAAAACCAAAACTGCATCCAAACCAGTGATTCCAACCAGTGGCTTTTGTGCAATATCTTCCTCTGGGCCCCCTTTGATTCCCCACTGCCATTTGTAAAGAGCCACAACACGCAAACTAACTCCCCACATAAGCAAACTACATCGTAATCGGTCGTAAGAGGTCAGGGTCACATCACTTTCTTCCGAACAAACACAGAAAGTTGTACTGAATCGCTCTTGCAATAAAAACAAAAGCGAAGACGCAAAATAGAAATGTCTCCAACAACATGTCGTACAGAGCCACGCTGCCTTGAGATGGTGGTTTGGTTGGTTTCCTGTGGTTGGTTTGGATCATGTCTTCACCTGAAGTGAACTGTCTGGTGTGGTGAGGTGGGTCTATGTGGGTCTGGTGTGGTGAGGTGGGTCTGGTGTGGTGAGGTGGGTCTATGTGGGTCTGGTGTGGTGAGGTGGGTCTATGTGGGTCTGGTGTGGTGAGGTGGGTCTATGTGGGTCTGGTGTGGTGAGGTGGGTCTATGTGGGTCTGGTGTGGTGAGGTGGGTCTATGTGGGTCTGTTGACTGTTCTGCTCTGGTTCCCTGTGTTCTGACCTCCAGGCTGGTCATGGGTGAGGAGCAGCAGAAACAGAGGGAGGCCATCCAGAGAATCCAGCAGAGGCTTTCAGCAGAGGCTTTCCCCAGCACGGTGAGAGCCTGCAGGTCCTACTGTGTACCGTGTCCCCCCTCCCTCCAGGTCCTACTGTGTACCGTGTCCCCCCTCCCTCCAGGTCCTACTGTGTAGCGTGTCCCCCCTCCCTCCAGGTCCTACTGTGTACCGTGTCCCCCCTCCCTCCAGGTCCTACTGTGTAGCGTGTCCCCCCTCCCTCCAGGTCCTACTGTGTAGCGTGTCCCCCCTCCCTCCAGGTCCTACTGTGTAGCGTGTCCCCCCTCCCTCCAGGTCCTACTGTGTACCGTGTCCTCTCTCCAGGTCCTACTGTGTACCGTGTCCCCCCTCCCTCCAGGTCCTACTGTGTAGCGTGTCCCCCCTCATCCAGACATGGATTTTCAAAAATGCTGTTAGACCTGGGATTAAATGTATAACATTGAATTAAGAACAATATATATTGGGTGTGCCTGTTCTGTTTCGCAATCCGACAAGGGGTGTTTGAATAATACCCTCATCTAGAGTGATACGTAATCTGGACTAATCTGTTATCCATCTAATGTATAGTCTAGAGTAGTCTGTAATCCAGGTAGTGTATAATATAGTGTAATCTGTAATCCAGGTAGTGAATAATCTAGTGTAATCTGTAATCCAGGTAGTGAATAATATAGTGTAATCTGTAATCCAGGTAGTGAATAATCTAGTGTAATCTGTAATCCAGGTAGTGAATAATATAGTGTAATCTGTAATCCAGGTAGTGTGTAATCTAGTGTAATCTTTAATCCTGTCTGTCTCTCTACAGAGCTCTGAGGGCCAGCTGGTGGAGCTGGAGAAGGAGAACTCCAGACTTCAGCTGCAGGTCAAACATCTCAACGAGGAGTACCGCGCCAGACTGGTGTGTTACCTGCATGACCTGGCTGTGAGTACGCACGCACGCACGCACACACACACACACACACACACACACACACACACACACACACACACACACACACACACACACACACACACACACACACACACACACACACACACACACACACACACACACACACACACACACACACACACACACACAATTATTTTTTGTCTGTGTCCATCTGTCTGCAGGATTGCATGGACAGACCTGGAGTTGATGGGAAGGGAGGAGGAGGTGGTAAAGAGCAGGGAGGAGGAGGTGGTAAAGAGCAGGGAGGAGGAGGTGGTAAAGAGCAGGGAGGAGGAGGTGGTGAAGAGCAGGGAGGAGGAGGTGGTGAGGATGGGCAGGGGGATAAGAGCAGGAGGAAGATGTTTGTATTTGTGGAGGGCATGCTGCAGGAGATCCGCTCCTCCTACAGCTCCAGAGAGGAGCAGTTGGCCACGGCCGCTCGCTCCTACAAGAAGAAACTCCAGCGGCTCTCCAGGTCCCACCAGCACCTCCTCACGGCTTACAGGTAGCACGACATAGAGGTACCAGACCTCTCCCTCCCTTCGGTCCTCAAACTTACTTACTTAAAGCTTTTATTGTCCCCTAAGGGTGATTTGGTTTGCAGCAAGACATCAATAGACAACATAGGACAAAAAAGTACAAGATGACAGACCACTGGGGGCACCCAATGGGTGAAGAAAACATACATGCAGATAAGAAGTGCAGTGTGTATACAGACATGCTGTTAAGCATCCCTGCATAAAATATCCATGTAAATACAAATAATAATAAATACTATGTATCAAATAAATAAAAAACAAAATAGAAAACAGAAAACACTGCTTTCTGCTCTCCATGGAGTACCATCATACAGCAGGAAATCATACCGTATACTGTGCACCAAAAACACCATGATGTCAGCCCAGAGCTCCAAAATCTGAGTTTAGTAGAGAAATGGCGCTAGGAACAAATGAATGTCTGTATCTATTGGTTTTAACTGCAGGGAATCTGAAACGTGACTTGGAAGGTAACTGGAACTCAGGATGAAGAGGATGACCAGTCCAGTTCACACTGGTCTCCACTGGGAGCCTCCAGTGGTTCTCATCCATCTGTGTGTCCCCACACCAGGGCTCAGCGGGAGCAGACCCCGGGCCGGCCGGAGAGCGGACTAGAGCCCGGGGCCCCTGGAGGCCAGTTCAGCCTGGAGGTTCCTGAGGGCCCCAAGCCCGGCCAGCGCCGCGGGGCCCAGGAGCCAGCCGGGGCTCAGGGGTGAGTCTCTCTCATATCACATCTCACTCTCTACAGCCACTGAAGAGACAGAAGGTAAACTAAGGAACATTAAACAGATGTATGACCTTTTTTTACTAACTTTTATAATATTAAACTCATATCAACTCTAATCAGTATATTGATTGTTTGCGATGAGATGTCGTGAAAAAGTACCTCTCCCTGGCGACATCACCGGAGCCCCTTAAAGAAACTAACATCTCCTATCACAAGCAAAATGTTGTAATTCAGTTTAGCATCATGATTTCACTTGTTGCCACAGCATCCCAGGACACACGAGGGAGGAGGCCAAGGCTGATATAGAACATCAGAAGGAGATGACCCCCTCCATGCTGGTAAACTAACCAGTGATCCTCATCTGCAATCCCTGTCATCCTAATCTATCATTTGAGTCATCTGTATCTATAATCCCAGTCATCCTCATCTGTAATCCCAATCATCCTAATCTGTAATCCCAGTCATCCTAATCTATAATCTTAGTCATCCTAATCTATAATCCGAGTAATCCTAACCTAAAATCTGTGTCATCTGTATATATAAACCAAGTCATCCTGATCCATAATCCCAGTAATCCTCATGTATAATTTTAGTCATCCTAATATATAATCCCAGTCGTATGTATCTATAATCTCAGTCACCTGTATCTGTAATCCAAGTAATCCTAATCTATCATCCCAGTCTCTATATAATCCCAGTCATCTCTATATAATCCCAGTCATCCTAATCCATGAACTCAGTCACCAAAAGAAAGTATGTATTTTATTGTGAAAGGGATGATCTTCTCCAAACAGGAAGTGTATGAGAAGGAGCGTGCCCAGCTCATCACCAGGGCAACGGTTGCTGAGGGACAGGTGTCGGAGCTGCAGCAGTACATCGACAACCACCTGGGCAGGTAATGACCAATAGGACGCAGCGCTCCGCCCCCTCTAGAGCTCACACACCAATCACACCCTTCCACCCCGCACCTTGACCCTCAGAAGGCTCCTCCCCCCTCCTCCAGGTACAAACAGGAGATCACCAGGCTGAGGGGCACCAAACCAGACCAGAGCAGTTGAACCCAGACCGGACCCAGAGAGAACCAGAGGCCCAGTTCTTCTCTGCTCTAGGGAAATGACTTTATCCTCATTATCCTCATCATCACCATCATCATCATCATCGGCGGCAACCGCAGCATCATCAACGTCATTGTCAACATCATCATCAACATCATCATCATCATCATCATCAGCAGCAGCAGCAGCAGCAGCAGCAGCAGCAGCAGCCTCTCCTCCTCCTCCTCCTCTACAGCAGCAGGAGCAGCAGCAGCAGCCTCCACTTCCTCCTCTTCCTCTTCCCCCCCTCCTCCTCCTCCTCCCTCCTCCCCCCTCCTCCTCCACAGCAGCAGCAGAGGCCTCCCCTTCCCCCTCTTCCTCCTCCTTTCCCTCCTCCTCCTCCTCCTGAATGTGTGGATGAAAACATGCTTGCTGCACGTTTTAATAACTATTCGTGGTATTTGTGGTGGAGGCGAGCACACTGCAGTTTCTTCTCCCGCCAGTGGAGGGCGCTGCCGCTGCCGGCTCGTTTAGGGAAAAGCTCTCTGAGAAATGCGGCCTTGAGAAAGAAATGCTTGGAATGTCTGTCGGACTTATGTCAATTTCACGAGCCTTAAGAAGAAAGAGAGAGCATAAAGATGGGGTCACCCTGGTGGGAATAATGTCATTCCAAGTTAGCCACACACACACACACACACACACACACACACACACACACACACACACACACACACACACACACACACACACACACACACTCCCTCCCCCCCCACACACAAACACACACACTCACTCACTCACTCACTCCCCCACACACAAACACACTCACTCAGTCACTCAGTCACTCCCCCCCCCCCCCACACACACACACACTCAAACCCAGGGTGAGCGTGGGCCCTGGTCTCGGTTCTCTCTTAATGTTAAATCATTATTCAAAGCTAGGCTATGCTAGGCTAAGTAAGCTAGGCTAGCCCATTCCAGACATGGGAAATGACAGACAGGGGAGGGGGGCTGAAGAGGGGGCCATTCATAGAGTTCCCATCACCCAGGCCGCTATTCAGGGGCCTGGCAGGGGGGGGGGGGGGAGAGTCTGGGGGGCTCACGAGGGAGGGGTGAATGGGAAGTGGGTTCCTTGGTGATGTATCACACGAGCAGTGCCCTGGGAAACGATGGGGGGGGAGGGGAGCAGCGAGGGTGGGTGTGATGTCTGGTTGGCTGCCAACAGAGTCACTGTGGCAGAGATGTGGACCCCCCCCCCCCACACACACACACACACACACACACACACACACACAGGGGCCTGTGGGAAAGAACGCTGAGCAGATCGCCGTGGTAGCAGCCGCCGTGTTGTTGGGAAGATTGGGAATACGCTCTGATGTCATTTCCTGTTTGATTGGAGAGAATTCTGTTAGTTGTATTACCTCACTGGAACAAATCAGGAAAATAAAACGAGATGTGTGAGAGAGTGTGTGTGTGTGTGTGTGTATGTGTGATAAATGAATAAATGAATGTATTTCATGACGTAACATCACTGCACTCTGGTCTGCTGAGGACGCCTCCACTCAGATCAGGTTTCACTCCTTCCTGTCTCCTGGGTTACCACTTCCTGTCCAGCACCATATTAGGGGAGCAGACATTGAAGGGATCATCTGATTGGTGGTAACAGAGGTCATTAGACAACACCCAAAACATATTCAATCAGGAGGAGGAGGAGGGGGGGGAGGAAGAGGAGGAACAGGGGTCGGAATAGTAGACTAGAGGGTGTGTGTGTGTGTGTGTGTGTGTGTGTGTGTGTGTGTTTATCCTGAACCTAATTGGAATGGACAACCCTTGTGGAGGAGCACAGAGGACGATGTATGGGAACAGAGGAGCAGAGATCTATGAGAGAACAGAGCTACATGATGAGAATAGGAGAGAGGGAGGAGAGGAGTGGGGGAGAGCAGGAGAAGAGATGTAGATGTTATAGCGTTGTTATAGCGTTGTTATAGCTTTTTTCTTTTTGTATTTTGTACAATTATATGGAATTGTATTTTCTAGAGAGAGAGAGGAGAGAGAAAGAGAGAGAGAGAGTTGAAGAGAGAGAGAGAAGGAGGTGTGGATGAAAGGCTTTACTGAAGGTCATCTCCTCATATAATATATATAGAAATATATAGATCTCTCTCTCTCTCTCTCTCTCTCTCTCTCTCTCTCTCACACTCTCTATATATATTTAGAATCTGTACAGTTTCTCCAACAGTGAGACACCTGTCTCTTCCCCTCTGATGCCCCCACCAACCCCACTCAACTCCTGGGTCTGTAGTGTCTGACCCCCTCCCCCCCCAGCCTGAAGACAAGTTCGGTGAGGGGGGAGGGAAACCTGAAGGACCGTGAACTACAAGTTGAAGATTAAGAGAGAGAGACAGAGAGACAGAGAGAGGGGGGGGGGGGGGGGGGCAGAAAGAGGGAGAGAGCTAGCGAGAGAGAGGGTGAGAGTGGATGGGGGGAGAGAGAGTGAGAAGGGGGGAGATAGTGGGGGTGGAGAGAGAGAGGGGAGAAGGGGGTGAGAGAGAGTCCAGAGAGATTTAAAAAAGGGGAAAGAATTGTAAAGACAAGGAAATGGAGTGATGAATTGTCGGAGCGTCGGGAGCCCTGGGGTGGAAGCCGACACAACAGGAGCGAGAGAGAGAAGGGCGAGGGGTGGGGCGAGAGAGGCCCAGATGAAAGGATCAAATGTGAAAGAGAGGGAGAGAGAGAGTGAGTGGAGGACCAGGGGAATGTGGGGTGAGAGGAGAGTTACAGTACGACTGTGGGAGCAGAACGGGGCGAACAAGGGGTGAGTGAGAATGAGGCTGAGGGGACAGAGAGAGAGAGAGAGAGGGAGAGAGAGATAGTTTCCCACACTCTCCGTTCCCACCACAGCCTGATAATCCCTGCCTTAATTGGGAGAGAATTCCAGCACACATGTTCCCCTGGAATGAGGAGCAGGGAGGAGGAGAGAGGAGGAGGAGAGGAGAGAGGATAGAGGGGAGGAGAGGAGAGAGGAGGAGAGGAGAGGGGGAGGAGAGGAGAAAGGGGAGAGGAGGAGAGGAGAGAGGGGAGAGGAAAGAGGAGGAGAGGAGGAGGAGAAGGAGGGGAGAGGAGGAGAGAGGAGAGCAGAGAGGAAAGGGGAGAGGAGAGAGGAAAGAGCAGAGAGGGGAGAGGAGGAGAGGAGAGAGGAGAAAGGAGAGGAGGGTGAGGAGGAGAGGGGGCAGAGAGGAGCAGGGAGGAGAGAGGAGCAGAGAGGAGAGAGGGCAGAGAGGAGAGAGGAGCAGGGAGGAGAGAGGAGCAGAGAGGAGAGAGGAGCAGAGAGGAGAGAGGGCAGAGATGAGAGAGGAGCAGAGAGGAGAGAGGGGCAGAGAGGAGAGAGGGGCAGAGAGGAGAGAGGGCAAGGAAACTTGCCACTGAGATTCACTCAGATTATATTGTAAAATTATGGAAAGAATCCCTACAGAGAAATACATTTTCCTTTACCTTTCACGTTTGTTATTGTGCCTAACCAAGTCTCGCTCATAAAGAAGTCTCACTCTGAAATCTCGTTGTTGATTTGTTGCAGGAAATGTCCCTATTATCATTACATCTTAACCCTCCTTCACTCCAACCTTTGGAGAACGCTAAGCTACACTTTCTGTAGTCCAACACAACCAACTCTCCGGTCTCCAGCTCTCACTCCCATTTCTACCGTTTCTCTTCCTGCAAAAACTGAACTCTCAAAGAAGAAGAAGAAAGAAGAAAGTTGTACTTCTCTGCATGAATCCTTTCATAATGTTTAAATGAATAAAATCTGAGCCTTTAGTTTATTCCTTTAGTTAATTCCACTGCATGCTGGGTTACAGCTGCAGGGTTTTCTGTCAATACGTAAAAAAGTGTAGTTCCTTACATCCAAAATGATGTGAAGGTGAAACAGTAGCCCTCCTTTGACATACTCTGTACAATTGAACACGTTCTAAACATGCTACCCTCAACAACATGCTCTTAACACAGAGTATGTTATAAACACAGCACATTCTAAACATGGCAAGGGACTCTCTACAAGTGCTTAACATGTGAACAGACTCTAAAGTCTGAACTTGCAGTAAGTGCTAACACACGCGTGATAGATGTGCAAACAGACCCCCACACGCAACCAGAGCTTACCCACTTCAGCCCAGTGACACCACAGACAGAGCATCACATGCAAACATCCAACCCCTCCACTCCTGACCCACCAACTTACTCTCAACCCCACCTGCACTCTAAACCTGCAGTTTTCATCTGGTTCTTTTAACCATAATACCACGAGCTCCCTAGAGGTCACCCTGCCTCACCCCTAGCCTCACCCTCTCGTCACCCCAGTCTCACCCTTGCCTCACCCCAGTCTCCCTCTCGTCTCCCATAGCCTCCCCCGAGTCTCGCCCGGGCCAGAGTTTCGGTGTAAGATGGTTTCACGTTGTGCTGAATGCGTGCTAGCCCTGGCCTGTTGACGCCAAACAAAGAGTTAGGAGACACCAGCCTATCGGGTGACACCGCCACTACACGCCCTGATTGGCCGCTCGCCGAGCCCAGTGGCCAATCACACGATGGGAACTCAAAAGTATGTCTCTGAGGTGTAACTTAAGACGGCTTCTCAGCAGAAAGAAAAAGACACAAAGCGCGAGAGAGAGAGAGAGAGAGAGAGAGAGATACAGAGACAGGGACAGAGAGACAGAGACAGAGAGACAGAGACAGAGAACAGAGAGAGAGAGACAGAGAAAGAGAGAGAGAAAGAGAGACAGAGACAGAGAGAGAGAGACAGAGAACAGAGAGAGAGAGACAGAGAAAGAGAACAGAGAGAGAGAGACAGAGAAAGACAGAGAGAGAAAGAGAGACAGAGACAGAGAGAGAGTTCAAACTAAGTGGTGCCGGGGAGATAGGGGTAGAAGGGCTGACAGAAGAGGGCCATGTTTTGAGGGGATTGTCTTTGTGAGACCTCCCCCCTGGAGGACTTAGGTCCAGGGTTACTAACTTGTAAATACATCAATTATTTTCAAACAATAAACCTGGGAGATATGTATTTTTTCTCACCATAAGAGTGGAAATAATAAAACAATAAGTAAATACAGAAAGGAGACTTGTCTGTCTGTCTGTCTGTCTGTCTGCCTGTCTGTCTGCCTGTCTGCCTGTCTGTCTGTCTGTGTGCCTGTCTGTCTGTCTGTCTGTCTGTCTGTCCCCACAGGGCAGCACGTTGGACAGTCCTTAATGGTATAGCAGCGTCGCTCTCGTTCCCCAGGTTCCCCAGGCCGCAGGTTCGAGCCCCAAGCTGCAGAGAGTTCTGCTGTATTCAGCCTCTCGTCTCCTAGCAACACAAGCAACCCAACCCGTTGCTTTTAGCCACCCCCACTCCCTGAGAAACCTCTCTCTCTCTCTCTCTCTCTCTCTCTCGTCTAGAGGGATTGGACCAGAAAATATTCTGAAGGGATTAGAACCATCTGCAGCCTCTTGAAGAACAATGCCCAGCTCCTTGCACGCCCGACTTTGGACTCCCGGGAACAACCTTGAGGAAGAACGAGCAGCCTTGCAGAGAGTGTGTGTGGTGATTGGTGACTGGGTTAACCTGTGCACACTAAACTGACCATCCTCCAAAAACACTCCACAGTCTGACAAACAAGTCTAGAAACTAAATTCAACCCACAACTAACGGGTGACTTCTCCTGATACGGTTTGTGGTGGAAGTCAGCTGGGAAGATTTGAGGTTGGAGTGTTATTGGTTTCTCTTTCCATCGTGACAATCCTGATTTTGCGGGTTTGAGTGCTCACACCACGGTCCCACAGAATTCCTGAAACCCTCTTGGCGAGATCGCACATTCCCGCTCCGGCTGTGCGGGCGTGTCGTGGGAACCAGAGTCTGTCAGCTGGGAATGCAGAGGGTCTAAAGCGTCGGTCATGGTCTTTATGTCTCTAGGCCCAGGGTTAGCTAGGCTGGCTGGATTCAGGAGGATAGGGAGTCGGTCTGGGCCTTTAGGTCCTGGTTTCACTAGTTCTGGCTGGATTCAGGAGGTTTTAGGAGTAAGTCTTGTTGTTTATGTCTTTAGGTTCCTGTTCCGCTGTTCCGAGTTGTCAATCCTGGTCTTAAGGAATTGGATATTGGTCCTTGAATCACAATACAACACATACCTGTGGTTTTAACATGACACCGGTAAACTGTTCGTGTGAACACTCTGACAGTTCAAACTTTTAATTCCCTTGTTGTGTTTTTGCACCGTAAGGAAGTTCAGGGATCTATTGTGGCAATCCAGGAACTGGTTCTTTTCTTTGTGTATATTGATGTGGAAATGTAGTAATTGGAAAAAATATGCAAACCACTAATTGTTTTCATCCTATTTCAAGTAAGTTGGTAGAAAGGAGTAGGATTGTGGTATAGAAAGCTGTGCTGCCGTTCCTTTTACACTTCACTCTTAGTCACACGTATAAAACAATCAATGTAGCGATTATTTAGTCACCAGCAGACACATTTATTCAAGTCTACCTGCAGGCCTCCAACAGCTAGAGGCTCTTACCTACCTGCTCCTTCATGACATGTATCCAAGTTCACTGCCAAGCCTGTTTGGATCAAGGCCTGAACAGTAACCAGAACCTCGGCTGGGGGTCCAGTCACACGGGTCTTGTTCTATTCCTGGAGGGTCCAGTCATGTGGGAGTGGATCTGGAGGTCCAGTCACGTGGAAGTGGATCTGGAGGTCCAGTCACGTTGGTGTGGTTCTTGTTCTGGAGGTCCAGTCACGTGGGTGTGGTTCTTGTTCTGGAGGTCCAGTCACGTGGGTGTGGATCTGGAGGTCCAGTCACGTGGAAGTGGATCTGGAGGTCCAGTCACGTGGAAGTGGATCTGGAGGTCCAGTCACGTGGGTGTGGATCTGGTTCTGGAGGTCCAGTCACGTGGGAGTGGATCTGATTCTGGAGGTCCAGTCACGTGGGTGTGGATCTGGAGGTCCAGTCACGTGGGTGTGGTTCTGGAGGTCCAGTCACGTGGGTGTGGATCTGGAGGTCCAGTCACGTGGGTGTGGTTCTGGAGGTCCAGTCACGTGGGTGTGGATCTGGAGGTCCAGTCACGTGGAAGTGGATCTGGAGGTCCAGTCACGTGGGAGTGGATCTGGAGGTCCAGTCACGTGGAAGTGGATCTGGAGGTCCAGTCACGTGGGAGTGGATCTGGTTCTGGAGGTCCAGTCACGTGGGAGTGGATCTGGTTCTGGAGGTCCAGTCACGTGGGAGTGGATCTGGAGGTCCAGTCACGTGGGAGTGGATCTGGGGGTCCAGTAATTCAGTGTGGTTCCATTGCATTTATTTAGCTAACACTTTTATCCAAAGTGACCAAAAATTGCAACTAACTCTGTCTACCCCTAAAACTCCCCTACAACTCCCCCCTACTACTGCAGGAGGGTCCAGTACCTCAGTGTGGTTCTGGATCTACTACTGGTCCAGTAACTCAGTGGGGTTCTGGGTCTACTACTGGTCCAGTACCTCAGTGGGGTTCTGGGTCTACTACTGGTCCAGTAACTCAGTGGGGTTCTGGGTCTACTACTGGTCCAGTAACTCAGTGGGGTTCTGGGCCTACTACTGGTCCAGTAACAGGTCCAGGTTCTGCAGGGAGGGTCCAGACACTGTTTCTTGTCTCATGTCAGGGGTCCAGTTCCCAGGATGCCCCCCCAACCACACACTCTTACTGTCTCTGTTTACGTCTCTCGCTCTCTTTCCTGGAGACTTCCTGTTATGGAGACTATGTGTTTGTGTGTGTGTGTGTAATATCAGGAGCCCTGATATGACCCACCATAGTCTGGTCATCATAGAAACATCAGATGCACTGTTCATTTCAAGAACATGGAAGCAGAATATTAACAGCATTGTTTTGTAAAGACACGCTCATCATCATGTACATCGTATTATTGTGTTATGCAGGCGCGTAATAACCACAAGGAATATTAAATGTTTATTTAGCTACCCATCTACAGAGACACATATATGCAATCTCCCAGTCCCAGGTAACATGAATGAAACAATCCCCCACAATGCACCTTGCCGGTGTAAACAATGCCGACGCCACAGTATGGGATGGACGTTTGAAACAACATCTGACCTCCAGAGTGAGGGATGCGGTTCCTCCAGGGAGGTGGTATCAGTAGGAGCAGAGCGGGGCTGGGGAGGGAGTCCCTGGTGGGGGTGTTGTTACACCGACCAGGGGCCCCTGGCGGGGTCAGCCCCTGGTCACCTCAACAAACCACATCCTTTGGCACAGGGGCCGAAGGATGTCCCGCGTCACATGATATAGGAGGGGCCTTTGTTTCCCTCTTATCAGTCGGACAGCAGTCAGGGGACCGGTGGGGGTCCGGAGGGGGGGGGGCGGGTCTTGTGGGGGGGGGGGGGGGGTGCTCAGTATACTAAAAACTAAATCTAAATGTCATGTTTGCATTGTGTTGAAGGCGGGGATGGGACGGGGCGGTACGGTCGTCGGGCTCGCTGGTTGATGCTCAGCGGCGGTGAGGAGAGATGCATCCTTCACCTGGTGCTGCTGACCACCTGACCAGCTGACCAGCGCTGTCTACCTGTTCCACCTGTTCACCTGGGGCCGCTGACCAGCTGACCAACGCTGTCTAACCAGGCACGGGGGGACCGGTTCCACCCGTTCACCTGGGGCCGCTGACCAGCTGACCAGTGCTGTGTGACGTCTGTCTCACCAGGTGTGAGGAAACGGCTTCACTAAGGTTTCACTAGCTCAGCCGAGCACAGCACGCCCCGCGGAGATCAAAGCCCACAGCGTGGCTGGTTTGATCCCCGAAAGGCCGTTTTGTCCGTGGTACGCGCACGACCACGCTTACCACGACCTCCTGTTGAGTGTTGGCCTTAAGAGCGTCTACGCTCACGTGAATGCATTTGAGGACACACCTTTCCTCTGTTTCTTTGCTTTGGTGTCCTGTCCACACTAAAATGGCATTTTTATCAGACAAAATATAAATATTATGATACATTTCCGTTGTCTCTAACTGTGTGCTCCACGTGTGATCTCAAGTTAAGTTTTGTGGTGTTTGTGTAAAGCGGAAGTGAGTGTAGAGGGCGGGGCCTGTGGGTGGTGTTGGAGCATCTGAAACGGGTGGAGGGGTGCTCCAGGCTCCACATTCTGCTCCACCAGCTGCCTCTCTTCCAGGGGATTTACTCTGAGCCGCGGCTCTGAGGCTGGGGTGAATCACGGCAGAGAGGCCGTGAATCACACGGATCAGATTCACCACTCTGTGGAAACTCTTTCCCTTGCTCTCCATTTCCATCCCTCTGTCTTTCTGTCTCTCCGTTTCGCTTTCTCCACCTCTGTCTCTACCTCCCTCTCGCTCCCTCTCTCTCTCTCACCCCTCTTCCTCTCATTCTCTCTCACTCTCAAATTTTGAGAACACTAAGGAATTTAAACGAATGGGTCGTGAAAACTTGTGAAAACTGCACAGCGGAGATGTGGGAGAAAAGCATGGACTATTCTCAGGGACCACAGCCACCCTAGCCAGAAACTGTGCACTCACAGCTTCTTTCCGAGCATCACAAGAATTTTGAATTCTTAACCCTAAGATCCTGCCCCACCAACCCCCCCCTCTCCACCCACAAATAATATTTGTGCACTACTACTGCACACTGCACTACAGCTGCTGACTGAGACACTTTATTGTTATTGTTATATATATATACTGTGCATACATATTATATATATATACTGTACATATATTCTAGTTTTATTGAAACAATTTTGTTCTTTGTTACTCTTTTTACTCTTATCTTATACTATTTATACATTTTTACTTTTGCATTGTTAAGGAGAGCTTGGGTCACAAAAATGTCATTGCCAGTTATGACTGCTTGCCTGTTATGTTGTGCATTTGAAAAATAAAATAACTTGAAGTTGACCTTAATGGTTGAAAACGTTAATACTGGTGGTAGGATTTAGTAACATATCTGTTTCCATGTCTCTCTCTCTCTCTCTCGTTTCCATGTCTCTCTCTCTGTCACAGTGCCTCCCTCGTGTCTCAGCTGGTCTCGGTCTCCACGTCAGCAGTCAGCGGTGATGTCTGTTGCTACGCAGCTCCATGTTTTCAAGGTTTAATGTTGGTCAACGTGGAGTTTCCATTATTTCAGTTCCTCTGGTGTGTGCTTCTGCTGGGCTGCTGGCCTGCTGGTCGTTTCTCCCACACAGCCCCTCTGAGGGTGGGCCGTGACCAGGGACTGGGGGGGGTGACAGTTTCCACAGTCTTCAGGTTCACACTAAACCCTACAAGATCATCTGCAACACGTTCAGATATTATTACTCAGCCTCTCTCTCCCTCTTTCTCTCTCTCGTTCACCTCTACTGCACTCTCTATCCCCTCACCCTCTCGCTCACTCTCTCTCTCTCTATCGCTCTCTCGTTCACCTCTACTGCACTCTCTATCCCCTCACCCTCTCTCTCACTCTCTCTCCAACACTCAACTCTATCTCTCTCTCTCTCACCAAAACTCCCCCCCCCCCCCCTCTCTCTCTCTCTCTCTCTCTCTCTCTCTCTCTCATTCTCTCTCTCTATCTCACTCTCTCCTTTCCATTAATAATGAATGGGTTTGTTTGATGGTAAACATTTGTTTCTGTGAAACAATCTGAAGGTTGTTTATAAAAAATAGTTTTGATGCTGAATATTTTAATTTAACATAATTGTCGTATTTGATTGTTGTATTTGAAAGGTCTTGTAAAAGATAAAAAAGTTGCATGATTTGTACTGAACACACTCTATCTGTTCTATAAGAACAACCTCCTACAGGTTCCTCTATCTGTTCTATAAGAACCTCCTACAGGTTCACTAGCTGTATCTGTTCTATAATTACAACCTCCTACAGGTTCCTCTATCTGTTCTATAAGAACCTCCTACAGGTTCCTCTATCTGTTCTATAAGAACAACCTCCTACAGGTTCCTATATTTGTTCTATAAGAACAACCTCCTACAGGTTCCTCTATCTTTTCTATAAGAACACCCTCCTAAAGGTTCTTTAGCTTTGGGTTTCTCATGCCAAGTTCCAAATTAGTTTTTATGTCTTTCGGGAATTTTCTCCAAAGTTGAGGGACAACTGAATTCCAAGCGTTCCCATTCAGCTCTGTTCTCGGTCTTCTCCCGGCCCCTTTCTAATAGCTGTGTGTTCTGTGGGCCCCTCGCCCGCTCAGACATGCCGTTTGTTTGGGGCCCTTTCAGGCTCTCTTTCAGGGGCCCTTCCGTGCTGTGCTGGGGACGTCTAAAACTCTTTAAATTCCAAACATCTCAGGCCTTCAGCCATCATTCCTGCGTTCACACAGTAAGTCGTTGTTATGCCGTTGTTCTCATCTTTTTAGAGGCGTCCTTGCTCATAGCTCAGCTGGGACTAATCCCCACAAAGCTTTGACTACTCACAGAGTCTTGCTCTGTGAGTAGAGCAAGACACATTGACGACTGTGTCGTCAAAGTGTGGTCATTTATCCTGCCAGTTTAAAACCATGAAGTTCAACTGAATGTTGATCTAGAAAGTCTGTTGGGACTGCAAAAACAGCACAACAGTGAAGTTAGAGGATTTGGCTGGTATGCTGTTTTGACATTGACTATGTCATCACATTTTCCACGTCACCCCCCACGGTGCAGGCTATTAAAGCCATTCACATCCATTCTATCACAAACTTCTGTTTGGCATCTCCCATAGCTCCAGCGTTGTCTTGTCCAACACAGGTGAGCATATACAAACTGCCCTCGCTGAACGGGTTTCTCTGCAGATTAACTAATCCACAAGTTCTGCCTCTGTGTTGACCCGCCACTGAGCATTCTCGTGGATTTCAGAGGCACGCAGTTAGCATCCTGTTAGAAGCCAGTAGCTGTGCTATAGGCAGTGGGATAATGCTCAATTCTGAGTGCAGAGCAACATTTCATTATGTCAGCAAGTTGTTGATTGTTACAGTTGGAACGCAGCCTAAGCCGTCACTTCTGAATGAAGTGCTCAGTTACTCACCATAAACTAAGCACAAATTCCACTTATTTTCCAATTTAGGCAGTCCATCGCATCAATTTGGTTGAAGGTCGAATTGGTCGAATAAGAGATGAAGTGTTCGCACAGGGGAATGTGAACACAGAATCCAAATTGGTGGATTTGTTCATTTATGGGCACTGTTGGAGATAACTTCCTTGCCAGGGCCATGTTGTATGTTCTCATAGTGCTTCTCTAACCAACTGTCCTCTTATATCTCACATAACAACTTGCTTGACCCCTATCCTAGTTCACATCTTACTTGTCGAATCGCACCTATCAGGTCACATGGCATGACTCCTTGTCCAAACCTTGCACACTTGACACTGGTGTCCCTCAAGGCTCTGTACTGGGGCCCTTTCTGTTCTCCCTCTATACCAGATCTCTAGGCTCTGTAATTACATCACACGGTTTTTCATATCACTGCTATGCTGACGACACCCAGCTATTCCTCTCATTCCCCTCCTCTGACAAAGCCCTGATTGCAACGCGCATATCTAAATGTCTGGCAGACGTCAGCACTTGGACGACTGCCCATCACCTGAGGCTTAACCTCAACAAGAGCTCCTCCTAATACCGGGGAAAGATTGCCCACACTTGGACTTACTGGTCACTGTCGAGAACATCACTGTATCTCCGTCACTGCCAGAAACCTTGGTGTGGTACTAGACAACCAGTTATGTTGCACCGCCAACATCACCGCAGTGGCCCGATCCTGCAGATTTGCACTTTACAACATCCGCAGGATACAGCCCTTCCTCACAAGGGAAGCAGCTCAGCTTCTAGTCCAAGCGCTGGTCATCTCCCGCCTGGACTACTGCAACTCACTCCTAGCTGGACTCCCGGTCTCTGCTATTAAACCTTTGCAGCGTATCCAGAACGTGGCAGCACGCCTCGTGTTCAACCTACCTAAATTCTCCCATGTGACTCCCCTCTTCCGCCACCTCCACTGGCTCCCTGTAGTAGCCCGCATCAAATTCAAGATGATGGTACTGGCATACAAGGCAGTTGATGGAACTGCCCCTGCCTACCTCCAAGCCTTGGTCAAACCACACACCCCAGCTCGATCCCTCCGCTCAACCTCAGCTGGGCATCTGGTACCGCCACCACTAAGAGCAACCAAAGGTCGATCAGCAAAATCACAACTCTTCTCTATCTTGGGACCACAGTGGTGGAACGAGCTCCCTGCTGATGTCAGGACCACAGAGTCACTCACCAGCTTCCGCAAACGACTCAAAACCCACCTGTTCAGAGTTCACCTAGACTCTACATAGCCATTCAGTCCCCTATTTGACTGTTGCACTATTGTTTGTTGTACGTCCTGGCACTTGATGAACGCACTTAATGCAAGTTGTATTCCTTCTTTGTACTTAATTGTGTAGCATGTACTTAATTGTGTTGTGCATGCATGTTGTGTAGCATCTGCAGTAGCTAGCTATCACTGCTGTACACAGGGAATGGGGTTAGCCTGGCGATTGTTAGTACTTGCACTTGGTTCTATGAACATCTTTACTGTACAGGCGGCGATATATTGTTTCACTTCTTATGACAAATGTACTTATTGTAAGTCGCTTTGGATAAAAGCGTCTGCTAAATGCCCTAAAGGTAAATGTAAATGTAGGCTTCATAGAGCTATGGGAGTTGATGAACACTTTGTAATAGAAAGGATGTCAATGGCTCATCAACTGCCCAATATCAGAACGTTCATGAGGAACAAAACTCATAGCTGATCTAGACATAGACAAGTTCAACCTCTGGTCTTAAACAAACAACCTAATCCTTCAACACATTCTCTGCAAAGATAATATATACCCAATATATAATCTTATAGTTTAACATTTTTAGAACAAATAGTTGAGAGGAATAATATTAACTAATAAAATAATTAAATGATTAGTTAAATTAAATAATAGTAACAGTTAATATGATAGTTATATAATTATTATACTGAGAATAGATGGTGGCGGAATAAATGGTTATAATGTTGGATAAAAAAAAACTTTTAGTCATTCCAAAATGAATCATTCGAAGACAGAAATCTTTTCTGAAACATTTTAATAACACAGATAATAGACAACACTTGAACTTTTTTTTCCAGAAGTTATTTTCTATATTTTCTTATTAACATATTTACATTCACATTGGTATGAACAGAATGTATAAACAATATAAACTGTATCAAATGGCAGTGAACAGCTTCTAAACTCTACTGGTTTGGTTTGACCCCTCTCCCTGTGTTTCCCACTAGTGCAGATAGAACCAGCGAGCCAGCGGGTAGCTGCTGCTGGCCCGCTGGAGGCCCTTAGGTTCAGTCTTTCTGGTATTCCTGGTGTTTCTCATAATAACTGGCTGTGGCGGTGACGGCTTCACCGTGAAATGGAGTGTGTTGTGGAATTATCCACGTTGGAAAGTTTTCATATGAAAACCACTTTAAAATCAAGCAGTGTTGAGGAAAGAATGAGATAAGATGTTTTAGATGATTAAACCAACGAAAGGGAGGGCTGGTAGCCTGGCTACCAGGAGTCCCGGTAGGACACATCTCTTCAAGATGTTTATTCAGGGAAGTGGACCCTGGACCTATTCACCAACCAGATCGGCCAGCTAGGTTACGAAAAAGTGCTTTCAGCACTCATCTGAGCTAATAGTCTGCAAAGCTTTAACCTAGCCTAGCATAGCTTCATGCTCACTTCAGCTCTGGGCCACATATATTAACTTCTCAGTTGCTCTTCTATGCTACATATAGTCGCTTTACATTTGGTTCAGTGCTTCTAGCATCTCTCTTCCAGACGTCCGTTTCCTTATCAGTGCAAGTTTTAATTCATTAATTTCATATACTTTTAAATGACTACATTTCGCCTGCTAAGGAACAGCCCCAATGGGGACTGGCTGCCTTGTCGCTAGCTACCAAAACATGACCTTTTACTCTTCTTCCTGTTTTCAACTCCAGAATGGATCTCCCAGCACATTTCATACAAGAACCCTTCAGAACAGAACCTTATTCCTCGTTTCCTGAGTTCCTTGAACGCACCGCCCGAGCAGTCCTCCTGAGCGGTGGCGTCAGCGAGCCTTTGCATTGACAGGAATGCTCCTTCTAGAACAGTTTGTTGGTATTACAGCAGCAGATAGTTCATCTCCATCTCCCCTGGTCTGGGGAGGGGAGCTCACATCTTATTGCACTGGGAATCGGGCCTGTCTGCGGACATCCGATTCAGGATGCTCGCTCCAGGACCGGCTCCTGTGTGGATCAAGCTCTGTGGACCCTGGGAGGCCGGGGTTCAGAACCCGGATCTTCAAGCTCTGGGTTCCTAGCTTCAGAACGGGGGCCGTAGTGTCTTTCCCCAGTCCTGACTTCAGTCCACCGCCAGCTCGCACGGGATCTGCTGGGCCTCCTTGGCGACCAGGTAGGCCTGCAGGAAGTCCTTGTAGCGCGGCGCGCAGCCCAGCCACGCCTCGCCGAAGTGCACCCGGCCAGTGAAGAGGAAGCTGCCGGCGCCGGGCCGCACGCCGCACTGCTGGAAGGTCCTGATGTCGCCGCGGCGGGTCAGGCGGCCCGTGCCCGTGAACAGGGCGTACTTCTGGCGGAAGACGCGGGTGGCGGTGACCTTGATGACCGCCGCCCGGAGGTTCTGGTCCGCCTCCACGGAGCGGATGTTCCCTCGCACCACTGAAGGGGAGAACAGAGGAAGCCCGGTTAGCGCCTAGAACACCTTAGGGTTAGAGTCTGAGGGGGCGTCCCTCACTTAACGTTTAAGGGTTGGAATGATGAGACCGCAACATTAAAACCAAACTAGTTGTTTCCCAAACTAGCGAAGGAGATAGTGGTTATACTACAAATTATTATTCTCCTTTCCTGGCAATCCATCACCCACAATAGCACCTGTGTGTTTCCTGTTGGATGCCACTAGTCCATCGTGCATCTTCATCAAACTCTGCACAACTATAAATAAAAAAAAGAATAAAAATAAAAATATATAATAATGTCGACAGCTAAATAAAACACTGATCTGAGCTATAAATCCAAGTTGAGCACTGAGGCTGCAGAGTGAACGAAGCTTTCATTTAATAAAGCTGTAATCGATCTTAACTATCTATCCATCTTTCCACTTCGTTGTTTTTCATAAACTATCCCCGCAAACACTTCTGATCAGAGGTTTCGTTTCTCATTAAACTGAAATCCGATGCTGGGACACATTGGCTGCAGTCTAGACGTCCAGTTTTACAGTCCTCTTAAAGTGTTTGAATAATGCTCATAAAAGTGTCACGCTCTGAGGGTCCATCCCCCGGTGGACCCCACCACTCTCCCCTCTGGCGGGGGTGGGTGGATTAGCCCACTACACTGCCCCTGGGGTTGGGAAGGGTTTTTAAAAGGCGGGGGAACAATGCAGTGCTATTTCACCTTTAACCTTGCATATATTAAGAGGTTTTGGAGGGAGGATTTGGATTGAATTCTCTTGGTCTCCAGGGGGTTTGACTTTAAGCCAATGCGAGATGACTGATCGGGGGATTCCTGCAGTAAATTTGTTCTGATTTAGGTCATGGAAGCAAATGGTTTATTGAAAAGAGAACTTGTATACATTGTGGTTCAGTCTGCCTGTGTGTACTTGTACCTTGTTCTGTGTGTAACTAGTTGTTGCATGTATGTGTACTTTTCTGTGTAGTGTGTGTGTGTGTGTGTGTTTATTGCTTTATGAGGGTCATTTGGAGAGGCTGTCAATGGTAAACCTACCGAAATCGCTGGTGCAGACGGCCATCAGGATCTCTGTGTTGTTGCAGGGCCTGCAGGCATCTGGGGAGAGACAGCGCTTCATTAACTCCCAACCAATCATCACGTACTTGCACCGGTCATTTCACTGTTCTAATACCTTTCACAGTGCTGAGTATCAGGGTACTTTTTCTGGGAACACACCAGCGTAGTTTTATATCTTATAGTGGGGGCAATCGTACTTGAGTACGGTGCAGGGCAACTTTGCCTAGTGTGAGTGCGCCCTTATATCTTGAGGGCCCGACATGGAGAATCACACACACACAACCAGCCGCCCACACAGACAGCTGTGGCGAGGGGGTAGTGAGGTGTGTGAGGTCACACCCTGACCTGGCCCATTTCACACCTAATCAAATGCCCGCCTAGCTCCCACCTCATCAAAGGCCCTGGGGGGAAGTGGGGGGAGGGGTTAATGAGCAAGCTTCCATCTAGTTCTTCGAAGTAGCTTCCTTCCTACTGAGACATGCAACGTCTCCAGGAGAACCTTCTCCACTACTGGTTTCATCAAGGCCAGGGTTAGGTAAGAGATGGTTTAAATCCCATCTTAGGTTAGAGATGGTTAAGTTTAGGCATCAGGGTTAGAGATGGTTAGTTTAGGTATCAGGTTGGTTAGAGATGGTTAGTTTAGGTTTCAGGTTAGAGATGGTTAAGTTGAGGTCATTTAAAAGTTTAGGGCCCAGATTGGGGGGAAGCATTGCATCATGGGAGTAAAAGTCAGTATGGCTGCAGCCGTTAGCTCTGCAGAGGAAGAGGAGGAGGATGAAGAGGAGAGGCATTTTTCAAACTTCTCTAACTCTCTCTTGTTCTGATGAGGCCCCTCGTCCTCAACCACATTCTCCCACATCGCCTTCCCTCCCCTCCCCCATCTCCCCCGAACCTAATCAGTTACTGGGTTGAGAGAGAGAGAGAGAGAGAGAGAGAGAGAGAGAGAGAGAGAGAGAGAGAGACTGGTGGGGGGAGCTTCTGGACCCCTCGTCGTCTAGGTTACGCCCGTAATGCAGAGAAGAATGCTGAGGCAGCCCTCATTGAAAGGGCTTTGGAGAGGGCCCCACATACTGGGCCATTGTCCCTCAACCCCCCTCTCTCTCTCCCTCTGTCTGCACCAGTGCAGTGTGTTCTGCATGGCTGCACACGCTGCAGGACGCTTCAGGATGCCCTGCATCTAATGTGACAGCTTCTGATTGGCTGTTTGGATGTTCCACTGCAGGTAACTCCAACCGGCTCGTTGGATATGTTACACTTAATGATCATATCTCAGGAATTAGACCCCTCCCCCGTCAATGATATGAGAGGATCCTCTTCATCAACCGCTCAACGTGTGACTGATCAACTATAGCAATTGTTCTTCATAGTTCTTTAGATCAATCTCCATTATCAATCGATCCACTTTACTGATCCTCTCTTCTCAATCAACGCTATCATGTTCATGTCCACCGGGCCACGTGATTGGCGCTCACCTTCGCTGCTGACGCGGTTGGAGTCCAGCGACAGCCGAGCCGTCCAATCCCCTCTCAGCTCGTAGCGGAAGGCAGCGATGCGGCGGCTGATGTCCTGGTGGGGCGTGGCCTGCAGGAAGAGGGCCAGCCTCTCTCCGGGCAGCCGGCTGAAGCAGCGCACCCTGGGGGCCGCGGCGGGGTCCGTCCCGTGGTCCCCCAGCAGCAGCTCCAACACCCCGTCCCGCTCCAGGTACAGCTGGGCCCCGTGGAAGTCTCCGGAGGGCTTGACGCAGGCCGTGATGAGGCCCGAGTCGCCGCCGCCGCCGCCGCCGCCGCCGCCGCCCGGCCCCACGGCCGCCGAGGGCAGGCGGGGCGACAGGCTGAGCCGCAGCGCCCCCTGGGGGTACAGCCAGTCCAGGGTGCCCTCGGAGCAGTGCAGGGAGATCTGCTCCACGCTGCCCGGCTGCTGGGACAGCCCGCTGCGCCACGGAGAGAGAGAGAGAGAGAGAGAGAGAGAAGGTTAAGTAAAAGTTTGTGAAAGCTGTTTTCTCTCCGTGACCTCCGACCCCGCCAGGGTAGCCGTCACTCAGAGCTGGTCGCTGACCCTGCCTGAGGTCGGTCAGTGAGGGTGACGTCAGCCATTAGAATATATTGGGCGCTCTTAGAAGTTAGCACGTTGGAAGATGAGTAACATGGAGAAGAACGAATTTACACGTTTGGACCTAACGGCCAGGAGACGCCTGCCCGTCAGCGGAAGATGGTATTCTGCACAGCTCGTGCTGCGGCATTGTGGGCTACGGTTTTCCGTTTACAAATTTATTAATAAATCCTTCAATGCACTAGACGCTTTAAAAAATATTTCACATGCATTGTGATGCGCACAACCTATTCGTTAACGCTGTTTGAGCTGGTGCCGCTTCGCGCCGGTCAGAGAGACGGACCCCCTGCAGAGGGACGGGCCCCCGGTCAGAGGGACGGACCCCCTGCAGCGACCATGCATCCGTTTGATTTGCGCTCTGCAGGCAAGTCTGTGCTTGTTCCTGACCTGCAGGTTCCCACACCCCCAGACACCGTGCTCGGCTTTCTCACCACACGCACCTACTCAGTTGAATCCTAACATCATGGTTTGAATAAAGGAATTTAGAAAAAAAGTGGTTTGGGTACTAACCTTCCCCTCCAGCTGCACTGGTCCTCGGAGTAGTTGCACAGAGCCACGTTGAAAACGGCGACGAGTAAAATCCAAACTCTGTAGATCCCAAAATGAAACATTTTCGACGCAAGAGAAAAGTTTGGTGACGCAGGAAAAAGAGAGAATGAAAGTTACTCCAAAAGGACGTCTTCCTCCAATCTAAAAATTTAAGTTTTTAAAGGGAGCTCTATAAAAATAACATATCACTTTTATCTACAACCTCCATCTCTGAGGAACCGTCGGTTCTGGAAGAGATCCCGGGTACTATGCAGCAGACCGACCCTGAAGCGTCCTGTAGGAGGATGTGCTCAGAGTCCGCCGCGCTGTGGAGTTCTCCAGAGTTGACCCCCTCGCCGAAACTCAGCCGACCAATCAGCGACGAGGAGGCCCAACTTCAAGGCCTAGGGAGGGAGGGCCTCTCCCTGGAGGGGGAAGGGAGTCCATCAGTATGCGGCCCATGAGGGAGATAGGGGAGATGGGGTCAGTGGTGGACCTACTAGTATTAGTATTAGCATTACTATTGTGTTCCCACGGCTGCCAATTAACTAGTCAAATAATGACTTAACTATGAGCTCACAGGCTCCACATTCATTAGAAGTAAACCACAAATAGAATAAATCGAATCTAGTATGTTTGACTAAATTGAACTGCTTGAAATAACGTCCGTTTTTATTTAATGCTATGTTACAAGATATAAAACGGTATAAAGTCACACATTAAGCATTTAAATAACAGGTCTCTTAGTTTTAAGTCGACTGACAGTGGAAGACTAGTAATTCCAGGTGTTTCTGTGGTTAAGACGTTAAACTATTACTTAAACTACTACTTATTTTTTATTGTATTATAGTACAGCCTGTGGCTGTGTGTGTGTGTGTGTGTGTGTGTGTGTGTGTGTGTGTGTGTGTGTGTGTGTGTGTGTGTGTGTGCGCGTGTGTGTGTGTGTGTGTGTGTGTGTGTGTGTGTGTGTGTGTGTGTGTGTATGTGTGTGTGTGTGTGTGTGTGTGTGTGTGTGTGTGTGCGTGTGTGTGCGTGTGTGTGTGTGTGTGTGTGTGTGTGGTTGTTTCAAGGGGAGTCCAACACAAAGCCATCCAGCGGTCTGTCTCAGTAGAAAGGAGGATCTTTGTTCTCTGGACCCTTCAAAGCAGCCCCCCCCCCACAGAGAATACATACACATTATATATCCACACACACACACACACACACACACACACACACACACACATATATATGTGCATTTTAAGGTCATCTGAACCTGTCGATCTGATAGGCCTAGTTTTCCTGGATTACAGTAAAAACAGTTTATGAGTTCAAATTTCAAGTAATATAACACAGTAAAAACCAATCAGCAAGCGCAATATATGGATTAAAAACAAGAAAAATGACAAATAAAATAGTATAGATAAATAATAAATAAAATAGATAAGTAAGCATAAAACAGCAGTGGTAAAATCCATGCAACAACAACATGTAGGTGCAGTGCATTTAGCACTGATCTCAATGAATTAAGCTTTAATAAAAAGATAAGTTTTAAGCTGCCTTTTGAAAATACTGAGTTGGCTTCTCTCATGTTTTTGGGCAGTGTGTTCCATAGTTTTGGGGCGAAGTTAACAAAGGCTGCATCACCTATTTTCTTCTGATTGTTTCTGGGAGCCTCCAACAACCCAGTGGTTGATGAACGCAGGGTTCTTGTTGGGGTGTCATTTATTAAAGAGTTTGTGATATATCCCTCTCCATTTAGGGCTTTGTATGTACGAAGGAGGACCTTAAAGTAAATTCTGTAGATTATAGGGAGCCAGTGCAAAGTGGCTAGGACTGGACTAATGTGTCTTCTTTTGGTGTTTGTTAGCAACCGGGCTGCAGAGTTGAAGTCTGTCTGTGGTTTTCTTAGGGAGACCTGTAAAGAGTGCATTGCAGTAGTCTAGTCGGCTAGCTATGAAGCCATGAATTAACTTCTCAGCATAATTTTGATTTATGAATGGTCGTACCTTAGCTATATTTCTGAGATTAAACAAATATGTTTTGGTCACTTTCTTTATGTGGGAATTAAAATTTAATTATGTGTCTATGATGACTGTGTCTGTGTCTTGTGACCTCAGATTTGACCCAGGAAGTCAATCCTCCCAGGTTTTCAATTAACATTTCTCTTTTTTGTTTTGGGGCCGATCACTAGAATTTCTGTTTTATTCTCATTTAATTTCAAGAAGTTATTGCTCATCCATTTATTTATTGCCAATAGGCAGTGGGTAATGGAGTTTGTAGCTGCTGTCTAATTTGATTCTGCAGATATATACAATTGTGTGTCATCCGCATAGCTGTGAAAACCTACATTATGTTCTCTGATGATATTGCCCAATGGTAACATGTAGAGAGAAAAAAGTAATGGACTTTGGCAGCTCCCCTGTGCAACTCCAAAGTAATTGTCATATTTCTCAGATATATGGTCTCCTAGTTTAACATTTCCTCCCTCTGATGTATGATTTGAATTGATACTGTCTTTTAAAGTACCTTACTGATGAACGGAAGGTTGGATATAGGTCTGTAGTTTGTGTGTGTGTGTGTGTGTGTGTGTGTGTGTGTGTGTGTGTGTGTGTGTCTGTGTGTGTGTGTCTGTGTGTGGTTATGTGTGTGTGTCAGACACTCTGTGTTCTCACTGGCCCGTGAACACAAGCTGGCAACGTTTACTGTAAGATCGCAGACAGACATATTTACAGTGTGTGTGTGTGTGTGTGTGTGTGTGTTTGTTTCTTTGTGTGTGTGTGTGAGTGTGCTTGAACGAGTTGTGTTACTGACCTTCATAAAACAGCTCCTGGCTGACTGTCGTCTGCTGTCTGTCTGTCTATCTCCCTGCCTGCCTGCCTGTCTATCTCTCTCTGCCTGTCTGTGTATCTCCCTTTCTCCCGGCCTGCCTGTGTGTCCGTCTATTTCCCTGCCTGCCTGTGTGTCTGTCTATCTCCCTGCCTGTCTATCTATCTTCCTGCTTGTCTATCTATCTTCCTGCATGCCTGCCTATCTGTCTATCTGTCTGCCTGCCTGTCTGTCCCTCAGAGCTCTACTGCATGTGAAGTTGTGCTGCTTGAAGCAGCTCAGTGGTGTCATGTGATCCATGAGAGAGGACGGGGCTAGATGACAGGTAAACAGAGTTCTCACTGGTCAGCAGCTCTGGAGCTGAGCTCCTGCTGACCCGTGACCCATTCACACCTCTTCCAAGGGTTCGCCTCTTCCTCCTCTGACTCCCCACCTCTTCATTCTCCTCTGACCCCCCCCTCCTCTTCATCCTCCTCTTCTCTCATCTTCCTCCTCTGACTCCCCACCTCTTCATCCCCCTCCTCTTCATCCTCCTCTTAGCCCCCTCCTCTTCCTCATCTTACTCTGCCTCCTCTTCATCCTCCACTTCTATCCTCCTCCTACTCTGACTCTCTCCTTTTCCTCCTCTTCCTTGTCTCCTTTTCATTTGCTTTTTCCCTCTTCCTAGTTCTCGTTCTAGTCCTCTTCCTCTCCCTAATCTCACCTCCTACAGCTCCTCCTCCTCCTCAATGTACAGAGACACTAAGCATAGCAGGAATCCAGGCTGACCTCTGACCCTCAACCACCACCACGTGCAACAATACAGCTCTAACTGCTCCTATGATGCCTTCCTTTCCCCCAGATCCTCACCCTTACCATTTTACATTTACGGCATTTAGCAGACACTTTTATCCAAAGCGTCTTACAATGGTTAATACACACCGACGGCGGAGTCAACCATGCAAGGCAACAGCCAGGAGCAGTTTGGGTAAAGTGTCTTGCTCAGGGACACATCAACACTAGTCACACTACTTAATCGTCTCTAACCTAATACCTGAACTTAATCGTCTCTAACCTAATACCTGAACTTAATCGTCTCTGACCAAAACCAACCTAACCATCTGTGATCCAATACCTTAATGTAACTAATCCAAGCTTTCCCCTAAACCTAATCCCCCCTAATTGTATCAAATGTAAACATCGCAGCCTCTACTGCATCATGGGAAGCGACAGTGTAAAGTAAGTATAGGGGCGGTGGAGTGGTGTGGTGCAATCTGGGAGCTCCAACCAGACCAGGGTGTTTATGATGGCCCTGATGAGTCGGTGGGATCTGCGCTGCTTACAGTTTCCCACCTCCTGCCCTGTGGGAGGAAAGTGGGTGGCTGTGAGTGGGCCCGAAGCGCCTGATTGGCTGGCTGCAGCTCGCTGTGGATGACTGCAAGCACTTGATTGGCTGGTGTTTACGCTGTAAAAAATGGCTCCCAGTGAACCTTCTCAAGCTTTCCATGGGAGTGTGTTTATCTGTCCTTCATCAGCGTGTGTGTGTGTGTGTGTGTGTGTGTGTGTGTGTGTGTGTGTGTGTGTGTGTGTGTGTGTGTGTGTGTATGTGTGTGTGTTTGTGTTCTCAGCGGGAGTGCCGGGGAGAGAGAGAGTGAGTGGTGGACTAACAGCAAACACAGCTGGGTGTGTGTGGTGTGTGTGTGTGTGTGTGTGTGTGTGTGTGATAAACATGTAATGGATCACTGAGCTGGACATCACGGCGTTCCCAGGCCTCTACCATCATCTGTACAAGAACAACCAGATAATAATGATGACGATAGTAACATAAACAATAAAAGATGATGTCAGCGAACAACAACACATTAATAATCATTATTTGTACTAGTGTGGTTGCAGAGCATCCACACTATTGTTATCATGTTTCTTATATGATCAGGGACACCTATTTAGTATTATTATTATTGTTGCGCCACCTTCAGCAAGTTCCCTGGCTCGCTTTGCATGTGACTTTGATTTGTCCCCATTTGAACAAATCTCTGCACTACCAATAGGTAAAATTGGTAGGTAAAACTTTTGAAAAGGCTATAGCTCTGGTTGACTTGATCCCATAGTCTGGGGTCTCATATGATACGTCTCCTTATGCTCTACAACGTTGCAAATGGAACCATGTACTTCTGTCTGACTAGGTTTAGGACTAATTGCCCCTAGTGGGATTAATAAAGTTGTATTGTATTGTATTGTATTGTATTGTAGGTTTTCCACCATTTTAAATTTTCTCAAAACATACTTTTACCCAATCTACCCAGACAGTGCCTCCAGTTTGGAGCGGGTCACCTTTACCTGATGGCCTCGACGGTCATTTATAAAAGTGATCAAAATAGTTTAGAAATTCAAAACAATATGGCTGCTATGGCAATTCAATAAGTCATTGCATTATGCAATTGACAATTCATTATGCAAGTTAATAATGTAATTTGAATTTGAAAACGTGTTCAAAGTATATTTTAATATGCAAAGTGACAATGAAATCCTCAATTCAATTAGAAAAAGTTATAACAATAAAAATATAATTAATATCTTGTCACATTTTTTGAGTGCCTTTGTTCAAATGTAAAAGCCATAGCGCCCCCGTGATTGCAATGCACTTCGCCACACTCCGAAGTGTTGCAAAATTCAAATGACATTTCAATCTGCAAAATGCTTTGCAAAACACTTTGCAAAACGCTTTGCAAAACATTTTGCAAAACATTTTGCAATATATCAGCGAATCGCATGTGGGCGGGACCTACGTCACTTCCTCGTAATTTCCTTGTTTATGTTTGTTTGTGTCAGCAATGGAGGAGATTGTCTCTCCTCTCCGAAGTTTGGCAGATGATGTGAACAATCGTGTTGAAGACACAGATGCAGTTGACAGAGTGAGTGCTCTGGGAGATAGGATAGATGACTTATCCCTACTGGTACGCATTGACACCTACTGTGGAGATGCCCTTGGAGGCAATAGAGGGATACCTCTCCCATGGCCTAAAGGTGAAGGAGATCGCGGACCTGTATGGTGTCCACAGATTCGGGTGTAGGGTGGTTCTGTGGCCACCATACAGTTCCGCCATGGGAGAGCTATCCAAGGGTATCTCCACGGTAGGTCTCCATGGTTCTGGTGCTGTGTAGTGGTCCCACAGCCCCTTACATCTCAGTCCTGGGAGATGGTGACAACACGCTATTAAAATGCGCTGGGTTTTAGCTGCAGAGTCAACACTCCTCCACCGTGTTTGTAGACTGACTTTCACACCAAGCTGCCACCTCCTTGCCTCCCCCGGAGGACTTGAAAAGACCTCTGTTGACTCCTGACCAACAGTTAATTCTGCCCTGTTCAAAGACCAACGCTCATCTGATGTCTGGGTCTTTAAAGAGCTTGTAAAGAGCCTGTAAGTGCAAGGGAAGGACTAGCATTTATTAAGTGTGATGAAAGAGAGACTGTAACTTTGATACTGGACAGACTGTAACCCAACTGCAGCTGTGATAATGGATACACCTTAAAGGGCTGTATTAAAGGAGGAATGTGACTGAGACATAGAGCTATATATATAGGCCTGTAATGTGGTATTTAGAAGCTGGAGATGTTGAAGTTTGAAGCTCAGCCACAAGAGCCCACTGCATGGTGGTTTGGGATATGAACACACTGAATCATGACTGCAGCCAGAGGTTATTAACCAGAAGGTAATGTCTTTGGTCCTCCAACCACCACTGCTCCTCTCCCTTCAAGACAAAGGTTCTGGTTCAAACCCCAGTGACTGCAGTCGACTCCTTGATGACCTGTATCTTAAAACATGCCGTCTAATGGCGCATTTCGACCTGAGGGTGCGGGTCGGTTCAGTCTAGAAAGGTGCGGCACGGGTTGTGTTTCCACTGCCAAAAGTGGGCGTGACCTGGACTGAGCCGTATTGAGCCGTACTCGTCTCGCAGTGCTCCTCCGTTGTCGCGCAAAAGTCCTTCTTGGATGTCTTACATTGTTGCTTGCTCTTTGTTCATTGTTGTGCGCGTTCTTCTTTTTCCTTGGATTTATTAGCAGGCTACACTGTGTCGGGCTGCTATGAGATCACGATGCTTGCGTAGCTGCCGTGGCTATCGCCGTCCAGTTTAAACCCCGCCCTACCATAAGGGTACTGGCGGCGGTGGAAACAGGCACCGTAACTGAGCTGGACCAAACCGCACCCTCACTACTGAGCTGAGGCGTGCTGGGTCCGAAGCGTACCTGCTGGTGGAGATGCGCCATAAGTGGCTTTGGTAAGAGTGTGCTACATGACTGCATCGCTCTGTGTGGAACCAGCACTGAAAGAACTTTTGGAGGGAAAAAAACTTTTGTCTCTTTGACCCCCAGAGACCAACCCTAACCCCCTCTCCCCTCTCCCACCACAACCCACCATCAAGCCTTTAGCCCTTACACCACCCCTATCAGCAGCCCCACCACCCCTACCCCCTTAGCGCCTCCACCGCCACCACCCCCACCACATTACCACTACCCCCCTAGCACCTCCACCACTCCCCCCTAGCACCTCCACCACTCCACCTCTAGCACCTCCACCACTCCCCCCTAGCACCTCCACCACTCCACCTCTAGCACCTCCACCACTACCCCATAGCACCACCACCCCTGCTACTCTAGCACCTCCACCACTGCATGCCTAACATCTCCACAACTACCGCCATAGCACCTCCATCACCACCCCATTTCCACTACCCCCCTAGCACCGCCACCACTCCCCTCTAGCACCTCCACCACTCCGACTCCACCACTACCTCCCCCATCACCTCCACCACTCCACCTCTAGCACCTCCACCACCACCACCTCCACCACTACCTCCCCCATCATCTCCACCACTACCTCCCCCACCACCTCCACCACGAGCCTTGGCTACCTCTTGTGTTTGTGAGGGCCATTAGCCTAATGAGAAGCGTCTCAACCCTATCAGAAATCCCTCCAGAGTGGCTATTGTCCCTGCAGACTCTCTAGCCCAGGCTCCCAGTGTTGTTGGCCCCCAGCCGTGAGGGGCAGTGGGGGTCCGGGGCAGACAGAGGTTCCCCTCTGGCTGTGTCCTCCACCAGCTCCCTCCCTCTTTCCTGGCTCTAATTGGCCTGATCAATTTGGAGGGAAAACATACACAAGGAGCAGGATCCCTCCAAAACGCACAATAGGTATAGTGTTTTACATACGTCCATAGAGGAGACAGATGTTGCCCCCACCAATTCCAACCACCCCCACCTCAATGGCCCTTATTTATATACAATGGGCCGTCACACAAAGGGTTTGTTTGATTGACTGTTTGATTTTGGCGGTCAATCCAGACGTGTTATTTTGGCGGTCAGCCCACGGATACGCTGACCTTTCCAGACTTCAGGAGAACATGGATGGGTGCCCAAGGTGCTGCAGCCAGGGCGCTGTGCAGCCCCTTCACCAGAGTCCACATCCAAACTGCAGCGCAAATGAAGGGCAACATAGCTCAGTCCTTTCGGTTCTGTTCATATTAATTCATAGCGGTGATGAAGTGGGACTCTGGTTCTAAGAGGATCCACAGACCTTCAATGGGGGTCTGGTGGGACTGTGGTTCTAAGAGGATCCACAGACCTACACTACTTTATGTCTCTCCTTTTCCACTCTTTCTGCATTTAATTCATCTACCTAAGAAATCACTTTGAAATTGTGTTTTTAGATGGAAATGTGTCAGTAGCATTTTGATGTCCTCACATTGAGTTTTTGATAAAGCTCTTTGAATCTGAAATTTATCTTACATCAAAATCAGATCATGTTTAATTTAAACAGACAAGAAAAGAGCAACCAGGTCTGAGCAGGTCCCCCTCCATCCCTCCCATTCACGAGCACTCTGCCAATCAAATCCTGACCTGTGAATCACGCTGTTCCAACCTGTCCTGCAATAACCCGATGTACTCTAACATAGTCGTACTCTTTGAAAACTTATTCTACACCGCATGTAGAAGTGACTGTGTGGTGAGCCTTCATGTGAGACCTATAGTAAATGTAACAACTTTAATCCATGAGCCAAGCATTAAAGTAGAATGTAACCTCCCAATGATACAGGAACATGTTTGGGTTTGAATCCCATTTCATTGAGGAAGAAGTTGAGCCTACACAAGAACAAAAATCATATCTTCCACCAATGGTTCACGCAGCAAGTACCTTGCTGTTGCCTTGTAGTGAAACACTTAAATATGAATGTATAAAACACATATACATATACAATACAAAAATATACAACAAAATATTTACAATATAACGACATAACATGATGATGACAAATACGTCAAGCCAGCTTAGAATGATAGCTAGATAGATAGATAGATAGATAGATGGATAGATAGATAGATTACAATATATATATAAAAGATAAGTAATAGTAACAATATTTTTAATTAATAAGAGAATAGTGAATAAGGCAAAAAATGCACAGTGGTTATCATATATATATATATATATATATATATATATATATATATATATATATATATATATATATATATATATAGTATTATGATGTGGAAACATCAAAGTAATTATAATTTAACCTCCAAAAATGGCGGGAGTACAATCCTGACTCCGATAGGCTCTGGTGACGCATGGACGTCTCATTCATCAACCAGAACCTTGTCTGAACTCTCACTGTTTCTGCACTGCATTCAGGGATTGGTTTCAGGTGAAGGTGTGCTGTTGTTTCTCCACATCATGAGGTCTCTGTTGAGGGAGCATGGGGAGGGGGGGGGGGAGGAGGTACGCTCTGAGAGTTTCTAAAAGGATGACTTCACCATCCCCCCCCTACCCCCCCCCCCCCTTCCTCCCCTCCCCAACCCACACACACACACTCACACGTAAGCGCACACACACACACACACACACACACACACACACACACACACACACACACACACACACACACACACACACACACACACACACACAGAACCACAGACTTTAAAGTTTAAACGTACCACAATAGTCTAGCTGAACAATAGGCACATGCCTTCACTCCCCAAGGCTGACTTCCCCACCCCCATCCCACCCTCCACCCCCAGCCCCATCCCAATCCCCATCCCACCCCCCACCCCCAGCCCCATCCCAGCCCCACCCCCAGCCCCATTATGTGATGAGGAGCAGGGTGGGGTTATGTGATGGGGCATGGTGGGGTTATGTGATGGGGCATGGTGGGGTTATGATATGAGGAGCAGGGTGGGGTTATGTGATGAGGCGGTGCAGGGTGGGGTTATGTGATGAGGAGCAGGGTGGGGTTATGTGATGAGGAGCAGGGTGGGGTTATGTGATGAGGAGCAGGGTGGGGTTATGTGATGAGGAGCAGGGTGGGGTTATGTGATGAGGAGCAGGGTGGGGTTATGTGATGAGGAGCAGGGTGGGGTTATAGTATGAGGAGCAGGGTGGGGTTATAGTATGAGGAGCAGGGTGGGGTTATGTGATGAGGAGCAGGGTGGGGTTATGTGATGAGGAGCAGGGTGGGGTTATGTGATGAGGAGCAGGGTGGGGTTATGTGATGAGGCGGTGCAGGGTGGGGTTATGTGATGAGGAGCAGGGTGGGGTTATGTGATGAGGAGCAGGGTGGGGTTATGTGATGAGGCGGAGCAGGGTGGGGTTAGTAGTTGTCTGTTGTGTAAGTCCTCAGTGAACTCACCACTCAGCTGGACATGGGGTCCGCTGAGACAACATCAATCAATCAAACGTTATGGTTTCTTGTGAAGCATAGCTATAGAGTGCTTAGCACAGCAAGAACACCAAGTATAATTCATTTCTACTAATAATTAAAAAATTCAAGAAGGTAACAAAGGTAAAGAGATATTGACACAATGCCCTCAGTTATAAAAAAAAAATGCTACCCATACATGATTTAAAATATAATTTCAAACACTTTTCTTATATACCATTATCTGTGATAAGAGTTTAAATTATATTATTACTCACTCACTTGACTCACATGACTTCCTGTATGAAACATAAGACATGTAACCCTCAATGTATGTGTACAACTTCAGACTGTTGTGTGTCAGTGTGAGCAAATGAATGGAGTTTAGTGTGCCTGTATTGTTATCTGTGTGTGTGTGTGTGTGTGTGTGTGTGTGTGTGTGTGTGTGTGTGTGTGTGTGTGTGTGTGTGTGTGTGTGTGTGTGTGTGTGTGTGCATGGGCGTGTATGTGTGTGTGTGTGTGTGGGGGGTGTAGCTCAGTAGAATGCTGTTATTGATCCAGGGCACCTGTGTGTCTTCTCTATAGATGTGTAGATCTATAAACCTATCTCTATAGATCCTGAAACCTATACAACTGTTCAAGTGAACATCCTTTGTTTGGAGAGACCCTGAGGGGACCGCCAAAACCTGCCCCCCACCCCGCCCACGCACTCCTCCATCATTATTTCTCGGGGCCCGACCCCCACCCAGCGGTATCAGATGACCCCCCCCTGGACCCTGGGGCCCGGGGCCGAGGGGGCCTCCAACAGGTGGATCTGAAGTCAAACAACAGGTGGAGGGAAACCAGAGCAACATGGCAGCATTCTGGTTTAGTACTGGTCATAACACGAGGTAATAGTGTGTGTGTGTGTGTGTGAGTGTGTGTGTGTGTGTGTGTGTGTGTGTGAGTGTGAGTGTGGGTGGGTGTTATTGTTAACATCCAGACTGGTGAATCCTTTCAGCTGGGTCTGTGTTATCTGTATGTGTGTGTATGTGTGTAATATGTGGTTGTGGTTGCCATGCATGTAGTGTATTTATACAGTACTTGTGTTTATTGTATGTGTGTTGTGTCTGTACGAGCATGTGTGTGTATGTGGTACACACGTTGATGTCCTGCAGGAGGTCCTGAAATGGACCTGCTCGCTCTGAGGCCTCCTCATGCACACGCACACACACAGACAGACACACACTCACAAGCGCGCACACACACACACACACACACACACACACACACACACACACATGCATGCACACATGCACGCGCAAACACACACACACACACACACACACACACACACACACACACACACACACACACACATGCATACAAACTCTCACACACACGTACACACACACTAACACACACACACACACACACACACACCCACACACACACACACACAC
>NC_140291.1:9885818-9908318 GCF_964030765.1 Micromesistius poutassou
ACAACAGTGCGTCAATAAATAGCCTACGTTACCGAACACATGGGATGAGCCCACTTTGAATCCAGCGAGGCAAACTGAGCTGCGTCCGGACGCCTCGGCCCCATCTTCTTCCTCAGCCCGGGGGGGGCAGGACTAAGAGTGGGAAAACACAGCTGCATCCCCCCCCCCCCCCAGGATCAGCCTGTTTGCTCAGGGGGTGCTCTCTAATCCTCACACAGGGCCCAGAGCGGCCATGCTCACACCGGCTCGCTGCTGGGATGAAGGTGAACTGGTCCACTGTCACTCCTTTGCTAATTCCCTCATGGCTGACCTTAGGCGCCCTCCGGCCTTTAGTGGGGGGATTGGGCTGGGTCCCTCTCGCTGTGGGATTAGACGTAGCCCACCACTCAGTGCCGAAATATCTTCAATAGAGGAGAACTGTGGAAGTTTAAGGCCAAGTAATGGCGGTTGAACTCCTTTAATTTGTGAAATAAGGTCTATAAATGTATCAGGCGCTATGAGTCTGATATTCTACTACTCCATCTCTCTTAGCTTCAATTACCATGAATATTTACGTGTGTGTGTGTATATTTGTGTGTGTGTGTGTGTGTGTGTGTGTGTATGGTTGTGTGTGTGTGTGTGTGTGTAGGTGTGTGTGTGTGTGTGTGTGTGTGTGTGTGTGTGTGTGTGTGTGTTAGAGACAGAGGGTGTGTCAGTGGGGGAGTGTATAGGGTTTGGGGAAGAGCTCCTTCCTTTTTGGAGGGAAAATATACCTCCTTGTCCGTCAGACTGTTTTTTGTCTGTTTGAATCCCTTAATCCCTTATATTATTTATTTAAACATATATATATATTGTCTACAGACACTAAGTACTGTCAAATAAACCTATTGTAGGCCTTCTAATCATACATAGGTCTTAGTGTGTCACAAATGATGGTACAATCATATCAGCATCACAGCAAGCAACTTTAATAGATTAGACGTATAGGCCATAACATCTCAGTGCAGAAACATCTTCAATGTGGAGAAATGTCAAAGTTGAAGGCCATGTAATAGAGATTGAGGTTTGTGTGTGTGTGTGTGTGTGTGTGTGTGTGTGTGTGTGTGTGTGTGTGTGTGTGTGTGTGTGTGTGTGTGTGTGTGTGTGTGTGTGTGTGTGTGTGTGTGTGTGAGAGAGAGAGAGAGAGAGCAAGAGAGAGAGTGTGTGTGTGTGATGGTATGGTGTGTGTGTGTGTGTGTGTGTGTGTATCTGTGTCTGTGTGTGTGTGTGTGTGTGTGTGAGAGAGAGAGAGCGAGAGAGAGAGAGAGAGAGAGAGAGAGAGAGAGAGAGAGAGAGAGTGTGTGTGTGTGTGTGTGTGTGTTAGAGACAGAGGCTGTGTCAGTGGGGGAGTGTATATAAGGGTTGGGGGAAGAGCTCCTTACTTTTTGGAGGGAAAACATATCTCTTGTCCGTCTGTCCGTCAGTTTTTTGTCTGTTACAATCCCTTATATTACTTATTTAAAAAAAAAAATAAAAAAAAAAAAATATATATATATATATATATATATATATATATATATATATATATATATGTTGTAGGCTATATATGTTATATATGTTTAATAATTAATCTTTTTTTATCCAGCCTATGGTGCTCTTAATACCAAAAATTGTGCATGTTCGCTAACTAACTAGCAATTAGCGCATATTAGCAATTTTGTTGTTATGCTTGCTATCCATGTAATAACGAAAATGTCTACATTAAACTGATTAATGATAGTAATGATATAACACGATCGGGCCGATCGCGTCGGGGCCAGCGCCCTGCGACCTGCCGGGGCTGGCGCTCCGCGGCCAGCGTTTGGTGGTTGTGCTTGTTATAAAGAAAATGCCTATACAACATTGAAACGGCATAATGCAATGGTCATCATAATTTATTTAATGATTATTAACACAGAAAACACTGACATTTGTGGTTTTCGATCCTGTTGCATCTTTTCGCTCGCCATCTTGCCTGGGATTTTTCTCGATTTTCCATTTTCTCGCAAGGTATTGCGGGAGCAAGCCACGCATATGCAATTGTGCCCATCGAAAATCTCAACTTAGGGGATGTTAGCCCTCAATAAAAGGCAGTAATGGGACAAGCCTATGCTGCGCGTGAACGTGCAACAGCGAGGGTAGGGTTGAGATGTTGGGTTAAGGGCAGTAATGGGAATCAGCCATTGTTAAAATAAGATATTAGGTTAGTGATAGTTAAGTTTAGGTATAGGGTAAGAGACGGTTACGTTTTGGATAAGGGTTATTTAAAGTCTATGTAGATGTGGTTAAGTTTAGGTATTTGGTTAGCTACGGGCGTGTTGGCTTTCAAGTTTTCATGAATTATGATTGAGTTGATTTGAGATCTTTCGTCATCCAAGGAAAAAGACACATTTTTCGCATGTTCGCGCGAACAGGCGAATGTTGCGTGCGACAAATCTAAATCTGTCCGCGTCTCTAGTGACCGCGTCTCTAGTGGTCATGAAGTTGCAGCCTCTGCTGCAGGACCGTCCGACTCACTGTAACGGTGACACCACGGCGCCCCCTAGCGGCGTCACCGCGCAGGGCGCCCATTGGCCCTCTGGCCGCGGCGCCGCCTGGCGGTGAACCGTTCCCGGCGTCCATTGGCCGCGCTCCGCGCTCTCTCCGCGTGACGTCATCATCACAACAAAGTGCCATGACAGCCTGCGGCGGATCGGCGGATCGGCTGAGGAGTGAAACCGAGGTTATTATCAAGAGCGCAGAGTGCCCTTTGTCTACCGGTGATACCGATCTCCTGAGGTGAGACCGACTGCTTTATCGTTTTAATGCTCGTCGACGGTTTGATTCGGCGTCATTAAAAAAGTTCCCAGACGACGATGTTTCCTGAAGCTAGGACAGGTTAGCCCTGCGAGGCCCAAACCAACACGACACAAGAGGTTTAACCACCAGAACATAACCCTGACCAGGTCGAAACCGCGATTACTACAGTGGTAGAGGAGAGGAGCAGAACCGTGGGTTTTCCGGGTCTCCTCCTCCTTCGACCAAGAAGATCCGCTTGCTAGCTTAGCATGACGAGCTAAGCTGTTAGCTAGGTGCTACGCTCTCTCTCTCTCTCTATACACCCTCTCCTGTTTCGTCCTGTAACTCGTCCTGTTAGTTTGTACCCGACAACGTCATTGTGTGTGTTAAATCTACTCGTTAACGGTGTTGTCATCGTATCATGTGTCGTGTATCGCAGTTGTGAGTGCGGTGCGACACACAGTAGTGTGTATGGTCACAATAGGTATAGCTCTGTGTGTGTCTCTGTGTGTCATGCTGATTCCGTATACACATCAGTAGACCTGCTGAGCAGCTCCTGTGTATATGATCCCATACCTTCCATATTCTGTTGGAAGAAGGTACATATTTTACGACAGCAGCCGAGGATCTCCAGACACGCATTGCAGATGCGTTGCAGTGAGCGGATAATGAGGTTGTTCCCCATCAGTCCGTCGAAACGCCTCTACATTGACCCCGAACCAGAAGTATTATAGCTCATAGTATTACTAATGTCACACTACTGACATTATCATTGTTCATGTTGTGGTGTTTAAAACGGTTGAAGATGAGGCGTACTGTTTAAGGGCTTTGTATTGATCCGTGAACATGCATTTTGTTTGAAGGTACAAAGCATAGTACCACTCTCCTTCATGTACCCCCTGGGACCTGCTGAGCCCTCCCAGGGATGCACCCCTTGTTGGGAACCCCCGTTTCACAGCATCTCTCGCCCTGTGTGGCCCTAGTTTGTAAGCTGCCCGAAACGACTGGGCGTTCATCCACCTGCCCGCCAGCGAGCCGGAGACACGGGGAACAGGATCGGGAAGCAGCGCGGAGCGGGCACCGCGGAGAGAGTGGAGAAGATGTCGGCCAGCCCTGAGAAGAGCTCCACGGCCCAGGAGCTCAAGGAGCAGGGAAACCGCCTCTTCCTCTGCCGCAAGTACCAGGAGGCGGCCACCTGCTACAGCAAGGCTATCGTGAGTCGTGTCACCAGCGCTGTCCTCCGTCGACCATGAAATACCACGCTGAATAGTATTATGGCGGAAATGTTGTCGTTAATGTAGCTCATTTACCCCTCTCTGAAGTATCTGTCTATCTGTCGTTCAATCTATCATTCTATCCATCTATTGGTCTGTCTATCTGTCCTCCTATCTATATCCATTTCTTTCCAATTGTCTGTCTGTGTGTCTGTTTACCTATATCTACCAGTTGTCCGTCTGTCTGTTTACCTATCTCTGCCTGTCCAGTTGTCTGTCTCTCCCTCCTTCTCTGCCTGCTCTCTCTCTCTTTGTCTGCCTAACTCTCTATGGGTCGTTCTCTCCAGCGGGTTTACATCTCTCTATCATGGTCGATCATTGTCCGTGTGAAGCTCTGATTGTTGGATCCTAACATGGCGTCTCCCCTCCAGAACCGCAACCCGTCGGTGGCGGTGTACTACACCAACCGGGCGCTGTGCCACGTCAAGCTCCAGCAGCACGACAAGGCGCTGGCCGACTGCAAGCACGCCCTGGAGCTGGACGGCCAGTCGGTCAAGGCCCACTTCTTCCTGGGCCAGTGCCACCTGGAGCTGGAGAACTACGACGAGGCCATTGGGAACCTGCAGCGAGGTGAGGGGGGGCCGCCAGGCCTTCGGGCGGGCAGAGGTCGGCTGCATTCCAATAGTTGTTATAGTGTAGAAATAATGCTCGCCCTCAGTTCCCAAAGAGAGTTTCGACATGTTGACAGTATTAACAGGAAGAATTCATCCATTATGGGTTAAAATGACTAGGGTGAGCAACCTCTGAGCCTCCGCTAAGGCAGCCCAGTGTGGTGCTATGACGCCACAGCTCCATGCTTCTCAGTGATAGGTTTCGACCTGGACACCCCTTTTTCGGTAAATCAGAGCAACCTTTCACTTAAGGTGTTTCACTAGATTTATATCAAGACTTTTCGCGACCATCTCATGCAAACAGGAAAATAGATAGAAAAATAAACATGCAAAAAAAAAAAAAATATATATATATATATATATAGTAGAGTGCCAGTCCCCCTTAATGCACAATTATTACTGCACCAATGCCAAGGCCGGCGGGGAACGGTGGAAATAAAAAGTCAGCAACGCTGCTTGTGCTCCCAGTGGATTTATTCAGCAAATAGATTTTCGCAAAACATGGAATGCACAGAGGTTGTCACTACTTTGAATGAACAATTGTTTCTATCATTTAATTGTGTCTATTTTAATGAAATCCTGTGTACCAGCTGCAGTACCCTCAGGTACCTCCAGTGGTACACCTACCACAGATGAAAATAGTGATCCAGACTGCCAAATACATTGAGCAGCAAATAACACATAGCCACACTCTGATATGCACTCTTGGAACAGCTGGTTTTACCACAGGCTGAATGCCTGCTTATGGTTTTTTCATGCATTAATACCAAAGTCAGTGATTTGTATTAATGTCATACTAACGCTACCGCTAGCATAGGGCTCGTGGTCTTTCTCTGCGTCCCTTTAACCGCCTTTAGAGATCATGTCTTGATGCGTGTTTGTGATCATGCATACGATATGTACAACCTGCCTAGGCCGGTCGCGATAAGCAATAAATCAATTAATCGCATGATAAATTAAAATGAGACAATAATTTTGCCGTCCGCGATAAATAAGCTTCTTTTTTTCTGCTTGTAACTCTCTCTATCAAAGAGACTGGATGACAAGAGTTTTCACTCCGGAACATCGGTCTCGACAGACCCCTCTTGCTTCCTTAGCGTAATGAGGAGTTAACCCTTGAGTCGTGGCAGTCACTTGTCAGCCGCATGGTCTCTGTGTGGGGAGGCGGAGCCCTGGCGTTACACAGTCAGAGCCCGTCTATATGCGCGTCTTCCTAGACATTCTCGCCAAAGTGCAGCATGAGCGCCCCGTGAGGAGTAGCAAGCCAGAGAAAACGCTAGTTGAGATTTGGAGGAATGAAAAACAAAGATGATATTGGTTTCAAAGCCGAACGCGACAGCTGCCGTGTGGGAGCACGGTCATTCGGGTTCAAACCGAATGACTGTGGTGAACCACTTTATCTGTGCGAGGCGGTATATCGCATTTGTTGTAAAACGGTAGAAACTAAACGCACCAATTAGGGATGCACCGATTGTGAAATTCTCGGCCGATACTGATGTTTAAAACAATTTGGCCGATAGCCGATACCGATGTTTTTTTTTGTTGTTGTTATTTATTCCACCTTTACATGCATGTTCTTGCCTTTGACCTCAATGAATTGAAAATGACAACTTTTCATCGGATTGCTCCGGACTCGCCATTTCTACTGCTCTACTGAATCTGGTGTGTGTGTGTGTGTGTGTGTGTGTGTGTGTGTGTGTGTGTGTGTGTGTGTGTGTGTGTGTGTGTGTGTGTGTGTGTGTGTGTGTGTGTGTGTGTGTGTGTGTGTGTGTGTGTGTGTGTGTGTGTGTGTGTGGCACGCGTATCCTGGCTTGTGTGTAAAAACACTGGCTCCGATTGGCTACCATGAAACATGACTCTGCCTTAGCCAATCATAATTGCTTATCATGTTGTTAAACCAGCCAGTCTCCTCACTAGAAGTTTGTGTGTGGAGCCAGGGGTGCATTCGGATTACACAGTTTATTCAATCAATTCATAGTAACGCACCGCATTTAACTGTCAGTAACGGTAACAGCGTTGTAACAACGGAAACAGTAATTAGTTAGATTACCTACACTGATCAAATCTCATCAGCCATTTGAAAAGCAGACATGGAGAAGTGTACAACGATTACCTGAAAGCCGATAAAAAACTGAGAAATTAACGGGACACCAAGAAAGCACAAACCACCACCAGCAAGACTCAGTCGATAACCACAGCATTTGAGAAAGGGAAAAAAATCCCCACGGACAGCGCCAAAGCTAAAAGGATCACTAACAAGGTGATGGAGTTCATCGCATTAGATGACCAACCTTTCTCCGCTGTGGGGGATGTGGGCTTTCGAAGCGAAAAGGGTTTCGAGTGAAATGTCACTGGAACATGTCTTACAAACTGCATATTGCTGATCTTTCTCCGAGACAGTGAAATACTCCCACACGACTGACATTTTCTTTCACTTTTATTTGTAAACAAACCACACGTGCGCGCAGCACCCGCCCGCGAGAGAAAAAAAATACAACAGATCATGGGACGTCTCCGTCTTCCCGACAGTCCACAATAACTGGGGCGTTTAGTCGACAAACAAAGTACAAACAGGACAGTGCAAATGGTGCACACTCACAGACAGTGTAGTTCGCTTCATGTAGTTTTCATTTCAGTTTTATTTATTGTTTTGTGTTTGTGCATTTTTTGTTAAAATAGACATAGTCCATTTTATTTATTGTTTTTGGTTGTTTTGTTTATTTATTTGGGGTATTTAAAATGTCTTCCAGTTCCAGTTTTAAATATTCTTTAGAAATATCAGTTTATTGATCTTTGAAAGGTTGAACTTACATTATTATGCCATTATCATTATATTAGTTGAAAATGGTCTCAAAATGGCAATATTATCGCTTATCGCAATAATTCCTGGGACAATTGGCCTAAACCTGTCTCAGAAACAATGTGACGTGTGTCCCTCGCCACAGCGTACAACCTGGCCAAGGAGCAGAGGCTGAACTTTGGCGACGACATCCCCAGCGCTCTGCGCATGGCCAAGAAGAAGCGCTGGAACAGCATCGAGGAGAAGCGCATCCACCAGGAGAACGAGCTGCACGCCTATCTCACCAAGCTGATCCTGGCCGAGAAGGAGAGGTGAGGCCCTGTCTGGAACGTACAGGACTAGGATCTAGATCGGCTGGTTAAAACCATCTGTTGAATGATGGAGCCGCCGCTTTAACACAACTGTTAAAGGAGGTTTACTTTGTATCATTTTTGCTGATGCACAATAATGATCGGGTCCCATCAATTATTGGCCGATAATGGGAGATTTGTATTACGTATAAGTTAGGGATGCACCAATTGTGAAATTGTGGGCCGATACCGATGTTTAAAATAACAATTTGGCCGATAGCCGATGCCGATACCGATGTTTTTTGTTGTTGTTATTGTTGTTGTTGTTGTTGTTATTATCTATTCCACCTTTACATGCACGTTCTTGCCTTTGACCTCAATGAATTGAAAGTGACAACTTTTCATCGGATTGCTCCGGACTCGCCATTTCTACTGCTTCATCGAATCTGGTTGGTGTTTGTGTGTGCGTGTGCGTGTGGCACGCGTATCCTGGCTTGTGTGTAAAAACACTGGCTCTGATTGGCTACCATGAAACATGACTCTGCCTTAGCCAATCATAATCGCTTATCTCGTTGTTAAACCAGCCGATCTCCTCACTAGCAGTTTGTGTGTGGAGCCAGGGGTGCATTCGGATTACGCAGTTTATTCAATCAATTCATAGTAACGCACCGCATTTAACGGTCAGTAACGGTAACAGTTATAACAACAACGGTAACGTTGTAACAACGGAAACAGTAATTAGTTAGATTACCTACTGAAAAAATAACGCCGTTATTACAAACACTGATCAAATCTTATCAGCCATTTGAAAAGCAGACATGGAGAAGTGTACGATTACCTGAAAGCTGATAAAAAACTGAGAAATTAACGGGACACCAAGAAAGCACAAACCACCACCAGCAAGACTCGATAAGAAGTCGATAACCACAGCATTTGAGAAAGGGAAAAAGAATCCCCACGGACAGCGCCAAAGCTAAAAGGATCACTAACAAGGTGATGGAGTTCATCGCATTAGATGACCAACCTTTCTCCGCTGTGGGGGTTGTGGGGTTTCAAAGCGAAAAGGGGTGCGAGTGAAATGTCACTGGAACATGTCTTACAAACTGCATATCGCTGATCTTTCTCAGAGACATTGAAATGCTCCCACACGACCTACATTTTCTTTCACTTTTATTTGTAAACAAACCACACGTGCGCGTGGCACCTGCACGCTTACATCATCATGCCAGAGGCGTGTCCAGCCAGCGGCTGTTATGGGTGGTATTATCAGTAGCCTACCACCTGTTGCATCTTCTCCGAAACTGCAAGTCAGACCGCAAATAATCAACACAACATTTAGCCAGCTCAAAATTGATATGACACAACAGATAAACATCGGACACTGCCATCGGTGAATGTCATCTTATTTCCCGATAGGCCGATGGCAGTCAACAACGCGAATATCGGCCGTTACCGATGTTCGTCCGATAAATCGGTGCATCCCTAGTATAAGTCCAATAATTTAAGTTTAGCCGATAAATAGAGACGATAATTCGAAGAAAATGGCTCCTCGCACCTCTGCATCGCCATCGTATCTATCCCGCCTCATGCTAGATAAACGGCTGTGATTGGTCAGTCTATGTCATACCGGGCAGAAATCTTTGTGTATAGGGTATACAGTTATAGGGATGTCAGTTGGTTTGTCACAAACCACAGCTATTAACTTATTGGTTATCTTATCGGTTACTGTATCTGCCATGAGCAGCAGGTTAATTATCGGGTATCGTATCGGTTGAAAGAAAGGTCATTATCGTGCAGTCCTAATAAAATCTTTGTTTGTAATTGGTTTTGAAAGTTATTTGGATATCAAACCTCGAGCTGGAATAGAAGCAGCATAAAACAACATAGAACAAGGCTATAATGAAACACTACAATGGTCAGGAAATACATATACACAACACACGCATACACATAAATCCATGACCTCCTTTCAGTCAAGAATGAGTCATTAGGGAACAAGGGCACTGCCTGCTCTGAGCTCCCTATCCTTCAGGGTTGATACATATTGACTCTAGCAGATAAAGTCCATTCCAAGGTGCTCTAGGTTACAAGGTTCAGACAAGAGGCCAGATCATTATGTAGTTTTTATAGTTATGCTTTATTGTGTAGTTATGGTTCATTGTATGATAGAGATATGATTAATTGTTTTGTGTAGTTATGGTTTTTTATTGTATAGTTATAGTTTATTGTATTTTTATGGTTTATTATTGTGTAGTTATGGTTTATTATCGTGAAAGTATGGTTTATTATTGTGTACATAGTTTGTCTACATACACAAAGGTAATTCAGGACTATTTTGGGCGCTGTGATTATTAGAATACCTGTGATGCGTTGCTGACAGGTTGCCCTCCTCCCTACCCAGCCATATATTGGCGAGAATAACCCTGATTGGACAATATGAGAATAGAGACCATCGTCCAACCGTCACACACACCTGCCATTCCAGCGCAGGGACTGGAGTAAGTTGGTTGTGTTCCACATAAACAGGGTATTATGTCCTCTATGATCATCAACATGGTAATTCAGTCTATGCCATTTATTAATGTTACCGAAATAAGACCTAAATTTAACGAAAAACTGTAGTAACTTCAGCCTCCCAAAAACACTCTCCCCAAAACACTCCCCCCAAAACACTCCCCCCTGCGCCGGACGCAGGTAACCGTCTTTCTGTTACTTTTGGCACTGAAGTGCCTGTTAATATACTGTTCGATGTCCCGACCTAGGGACACCAGAGGCGAGGTGTGTGTGGGCGTTTAGCGCTCTGTCTGGGCAGCACTTGACTGAGAGAAAGTTAGGCTTCTCTAAACTTGAAGTGCACTTAAAGTCTAAGCCGCTGTTTTGATGAAAAGTAATAATGGAAAATCTAAAAATTGCCCAGCCCTAATTGGAAATCTTTGCAAAGTTATTCAAAATGTCTTCCTCTCACACGAACAGAAGCAAGGCTACTGTATTACCCCTTCTAGATGTACATGTACATGATGCATTTTGAATTAAAAAACTGGTCTGAATCAGTCAAAGACAAGCCAACGCCAATTCAGAGATATCTCTGCCTTTCTCTGAGTTAGGGCAAAATGGTTAGCTTGCTCTGCTCTGGTCTGGGTCTCTGGGTTTGATTGCTCTGATCTGATGGCATGTGTATGTGAACCCGTACAGGGAGCTGGAGGACTGCAGAGAGAAACAGGACGACAATCAGAACGGCAGTGACATCATGAAGATAACATCCCAGAATGTACGTATGAATTGTACACTGTGAACCTGATAATGTTGGACCTTTAAGGTCAAGATGTGTTAAACACAATACATTTTTACCTCTTCATCACCAAGTACCACGGTATCAGAAAGCTGAGACATGATCTTTGGTTGAGTTACAAACAAAGATTATGTCGTACCTTTGTTGTTATTGTCATCAAAGTTGTGTTTGATCACACAAATCAAATCAACGGGTGATCTGGTGTCTGGGCACCATTTTGCAACTCAACGTGTGGTTTACAAATCCATCTTCAGTAGCTAATAGAGGGTTTCAGAGGAAATGGGTAAAAAAATTGTCCATTTTGCACCGGTTTGCATTGGATTTTTTTTCTCTACTAAAACGACTAAAATCTTTGCTCTACTTCACTTTATTGACTTCAAATATTGACCCAGGTACTCATCAGATATTGTGCTGTGTCCCTATAGTGCTACAGGGCTACCAACTGATAATGCACTAGGTGTATTCAAGTCAAGTTCAAGTTATTTTATTGTCAAATGCACAACTTTACAGGCAAAGCAGTCATAGCTGGCAATGACATTTTTGTGTCCCAAGGTCTCCTTAACAATGCAATAATATAAAAAAATATAATAAAATAGTGATAAGATAAGAGTAAAAAGAGATGATAGCACTGGTACAAAAGTACTAAGAAATAACAACAAAATAACGATAAAAAAGCAATGTCTTGGAGGAGCTCGGAAGACTGCGACTGTGCGTGGCGCCATTTTGTCGATCCATCACTGTGTGGTGATGGAGGGGTGGTGTGGTGTATTCACACATTTATTTCAAAAGAAAAAATCTTCCACGTATCCACATTGATTATTTCACCACCTGCACAACATTCTCACAGGTATTTATTTTGCTCCAGGAATACGTATTATAGCCCCTTTAGTTGTTGAGATACACTCTATTTACTTGGGTATGTTATTTTCAGAGATAGGTATAAAGAGGTTAAACACATTTATTACCTGTTTAGGACAAGTATCTGATGGACATGGACGAGCTCTTCTCTCAAGTGGACGAGAAGAGAAAAGTAAGTTCCCATTTCTTGTGTGTGTGTGTGTGTAATGAACAGCGTAGGTAGCATGCGTCTTCATAAGTCTGTTCATGAAGGACTCCCCGACCTGGTCCTAGCTCCGCTCGGCCCTGGGACCTGAGCTATAGTTTGGCTAGGTTGGGTTCAGACTCAGAGAAACGGTCCAAATGGCAGTCCTTATGACGGTCCGTCATACCGTCTTAAGGGTTTGGTAAGAGCCCCTTAGTGAAGTCACATCCCTGACAGCGAGTGAGCCTGTGTACGTCCGCACAATGTCATGAAAGATTACATTAGTATTGCTTAGGTTCTCACTATTTCACATGGTGCGTATTGCACATTGCACTGCATGCTGTGGTTAACTATGTGCTTAAAGTCTGTGTTGCAGGTTAACCGGAACTTTCGATTAATGGGTACATAAAGCACTCAAAATATGTATATCATTTATAAAATGTCTCAAATAGTGTTAAAGTCCAGTTTTTGTCGTTTTTGGTAGTAATGGGTGTTTTCTAATGCAACTCGGCGATGACGTCACGTTGGGGAGACGTGGTGGAAGGTAGCCTCAGCCTAGTACTAGGGCATCTGGGATGAGTAAGAGGTGGCAAGAACCACAAGTAACATGTATGATGGCCCACAGCCGTATAATTTCGAACCTGTCAGACGTGAGAGGGCGAATGAGGAATTGCTGAGAACTGATGGCCGTCAAAGCCAATTAAATGCATGGTCAGAGGAGAATGAGTGGATAGTTGCTATAATTTAGCAACATCTCCACGGTGGGTGTGCTCTCTCTCTCTCTCTCTCGCACGCATGTACACAATCACTCCAACTTCTCCAACTCCAAGGCTAACGCATGTGTCTAGTTTTAACGTGATGTCTTTTGTGTATGTCCAGTCAGACTTATTGTCTCCCTTGTTCTGTGTGGTCTTGTAGCCTACTGTCCTGTGTGAGCCGAATCACCAAATTGAATTCCAGACGATTTGTATCGTTTGGCAATAATAAAGACTTGATTAGGCTATCTATATATATATATATATATCTATGTATTTATCTGTATAATCTGCTCAACACTCTTACTAGTCTCTACTCTCAAGGGTCTCAATGGGGCTTTGGTCTGTCGTCTCCCGAACGTGACATCATGCAATGCATTGTGGGGGAAATGAGAATCAATTGCAAACCGCTAAAATAGTACCTACTTTTTCGTATTAAATTCTGTTTTGTGATACCAACATCAAATACAATGGATAACCGTTTAAATGTTTATTACTAACAAGCAAATTGCGCAAATTCGTTTGAAAATTAACCCTGCAACACAGACTTTAACTGTGGGTAACTGGTTGACTGTGTGGCTGACTGTGACTGTGTGGCTGACTGGTTAACCGTGTGGTTGACTCTGTGGCTGACTGTAGTTGACTGGTTGACTGGTTTACTGTGTGGTTGACTGGTTTACTGTGTGGTTGACCGTGTGGTTGACTGGTTAACTGTGTGGTTGACTGGTTAACTGTATGGTTGAGACTGTCTTCATGTGTGCCCTGCAGAAGAGGGAGATCCCAGACTACCTGTGTGGGAAGATCAGCTTTGAGCTGATGAGGGAGCCATGCATCACGCCCAGCGGCATCACCTACGACCGCAAGGACATCGAGGAGCACCTGCAGGTACCGCCACACCGCCTCCACCACCTCCACACCACCTCCATCCTCACTGCCACACCGCCTCCACCACCTCCATCACCACCTCCATCTTCACCTTCACACCACCTCCACACCTGCTCCATCCCCACCTCCACACCAGCTCCATCCCCTCCACAGCAACTCCATCCCCTCCACACCACCTCCATCCCAACCTTAACACCACCTCCATCCCAACTTCACACCATCCCATTTGGGTGAAGAGATTGTGATTACTCAATTACTCCACAGCTGCATCCGCTACTGCCCCAAAGGATTAAATTGCAGCCCGATAGTGGATGACTGCTGCAACGCTGTCTCTCAATACAGAACTCATTTTGAATATTGTGGTCTGCATTAGTCCCTTAGACCCAGACTGTCGAAGATAGGGTCTACCTCCCAGCGGCATCAATGTTTGCGGTCCGGTTGTGTCTGGTATCTGGTTCAGTTGGTTCAGTTTAACCTTTGACATTTGAGCCTGATCTTGTTTATCTCAGGAATAACACTGGTTTTCCCCTCTCCCCCCGCCCCCCCCCCCTCCTCCTCTCCAGAGGGTGGGTCACTTCGACCCCGTGACCCGGAGTCCTCTGACCCAGGATCAGCTGATCCCCAACCTGGCAATGAAGGAAGTGATCGATGCCTTCATCCAGGAAAACGGCTGGGTGGAGGACTACTGAGCCTGGACACTTCTCCTCCTCCTCCTCCTCCTCCTCCTACTCATCTTCCAAACCTTCTCCTTCCCCATCACTCCTCCTCCTCCAAACCTTCTCCTTCCCCATCCCTCCTCCTCTGCTCCTTCTCCTTCCCCCTCCTCCTTACTGAGAGAAGAGGCCAGACTCCATCTTCCACAGCCAGAGAGAACTGTCTCTCGCTCTGTGTCTGTCTGTCTGTCTGTCTGTCTGTCTGTCTGTCTGTCCTAGGCTGTCCCTCCAAGCCCCACGCTTCACCTCTGCATTCCTGTCCTCCCCTCACATTCCCATGCTCTCTCTCCGACTCCCTCTCTCCTGTGTGTGAAGTCTCTCAGGTCTCTCCATCACTTTCTCTCCACTGTGCCTCATTCACCCTCTCTCTTTGTCTCTCTCCCCCTCCCTCTCTCTCCTCCTGTCTATGAGCTAAATGTGTCAACAATCACAACAGACTCAAACTGAGTGGATTAAGGCACGCCTTTAAGAAAATGTCCACTCTTTCTGTCTGTCTGTCTCTCTGTCTCTCTCTCTCTCTTTCTTTCTCTCTCTCTAGTGCCACAGTCTTCTGAGTCATCAGCGCTGCACGTCTGTGTTTGTGCTCACCATGGGGATAAAAACACATTTACATTTTAATATTTTACTAGAAGGGTCGAACTATCACGCGGCCATCTCCCACTCTGCTCCAGTATTCCTCGGCTGGTATCGATTCTCACGACTGTGAATCAAACGTTAATTAATTGTGTTTGATCCTGACAATATGGGCTTGCCAAGGTGAACGTCGCAGACGAAACAAACCCGTTTTTTAACAGAAATCCTTGTTGTAAGGTGGTTTCCACCGTTAACTACGCATGGATCCCATACTTTGCCACATGGTCTGATTAAATCCTGGTAGTCCTGCGCCCGGACCCCCGGTACTGGTGGCAGACCGGCCCCAGGCGGACTGATTCCACATGTTGAATGTATGCTAGCTAGCTAAAGTGCTATGGAGAATGGTCACATCCTCTTGCTGTGAGGCTGTTTCACAGAAGGACTATTGGAAGATAAGAGTAGACCGAGGTGGGCTGCTTCTCTCTGATGTCGTGAAACCGCGAGGTGAACTGAAACATGATCCTCTGAAGGGGTAGAAGATGTGTCCTTGGTTTTATCTGGGCCCTTGTGGCTTCTCCCATCAAAGTTTTTTTTTAGGGGGATCTCAACAGACTACATAATAACCATGATGGGAGGGACAGAAGCCTCACGCTTCTCTCCAAGTCCAGGAGAAACTGGTTCTCTCCGTGTCGTCACAATCAGCCACAAGATGGTCACCTCATGTCCTTCATCACCCCCCTCCCATAATCCCTTGCTGTGACTCTGATGCTGAACGCAGGACTCCCTCCCTGGGGATACACCCTCTTACTCTACAGCTGGTGGGAGGTCTGGGGAAGCCAGGGAACTCTGCAATGCAACCACAGATGTTAATGTTTTTTAGCCCCCGCCCCCCCCCCAAATCATCACACCCATCTTAGAAGTGCTGGAGTTGTTTACAATCCGTTGCATCCATACCTGGGTTACACTACGGAGGTAATCCGTGTGAAATGTGGAAAGCATAAATATATATTTTAAGTTAAGCACTCGTGAGTTTACAGGTAATCGTCCTCAAAGCTTCTCGTGTGTGTGTGTGTGTGTGTGTGTGTGTGTGTGTGTGTGTGTGTGTGTGTGTGTGTGTGTGTGTGTGTGTGTGTGTGTGTGTGTGTGTGTGTGTGGCCCACTGACTTCTGGGGTACCCCCCCCCCCTCCCCCCACCTACCTTCCCTTCCCCGCTGGTGTAAATAAGTTTGCTTGATCTTGTTCAGAGTGTAATCTCTCTTACTGCTTTTCTTCTTTCATTCTCTGTTCCTTGGTTTCTGTGCGACTCTCGGGGTGCGTTTGAGGAACCTGTATTAAATGTAGATATGTTGATAACATCCGTGCATGGGTTGTGCTTCATTAAACCTTCAAATACGCCCGTTTCCTCCTGCAGTCTGTCGGGTACCTTATCAATCACTGACATGGCCGTTCAGAGGACACAATTGAATAAATACACTCTGAAGTTCTATTATAAAAGATGGAGATCGCTACTTATGATTATAGTTAATCTCTCGTGGGTTATCTTGTATATATTCTTATTCGATAATTATGGTAGTCTCAGATCGTTTTAGTTATTAGGTAGAGATAACCTGTAATACGTAGTCTACGACATTGGTTGTTATAGTTCACATGCTGCCCATGTTATTAGACCAGTAGCTCAATAGGCCGAGCATAACCTAATGAAAACATGTTGCATCAAAGCAGCAGTCTGAGTCAAAGCAGGAAACATTAAACCAATTGATTTGATTGGCTTTCATTGATGGTTAAAATCTGTGATCTGTGAAGTCGTGGTTAAATTGATCGGTTTGTTTAATAACATGTTACCGGTTAATATATTTTGTTTCAGTGGATGTTAAATTTGAAAAAGGCTTTTAAAACAGACAAAACAATTTCTTGCAGGCCTAGGCCTATATTATGTTTAGTGTTAAGTATGTACAGATGGCCTACACCGCAGTCTGTTAAACATGAGAGTTACCAGGGGTATTAACATGTGGAGGCCCATCTGACACCTGAGCTCAACGGAGAACACAGCGGGCCTGGGACTCAAACCCAGGCTGGCGCCATGAAGAGAGGGTCGACCTGACCGCCACAGACTGATTTTTAACCCTTAAAGGGATAGTTCAGGATTTTGGACATCGGGTCTCATTTCCAAGTGAGCCAGTGTGTTATTTATCATTGGAGACCGTTTTCAACACTTTTCATTCAGTCCTTCTAGTTGCAGAAATCGCTGGTGCTAGGCTAGCGCAAGTCGAGGGGAACTGCTAGCCTGCCAATAAAAAGTTTTACCCACTCCAAAGTACACCCAATGCAAACCAATTATAATGCCCGACTATCAATGTAAGTGTCTGTGTTGATAGAATAATATTAGAAATAAAACTATCCTTGTATCACAATGATCACATTACATTTTGGGGGACTACTTTCTCAGCAGCGGCGGAATTTCACTTTGCTCCGGTGTAGCAACCAATTCACTACAGCAGAAGGTAAACGGAGAAGCGCACTCTAGGTAATATCAGTCCTGCCGAAGTTTATTTCTAACACTATTCTATCAACACAGACATTTACATCGATATTCGGGCATTATAATTGGTTTGCCTCGGGAGTGGGTAAAACTTTTTATTGGCAGGCTAGCAGTTCCCGTCGACTTGCGCTAGCCTAGCACCAGCGATTTCTGCAACTAGAAGGACTGAATGAAAAGTGTTGAAAACGGTCTCCAATGATAAATAACACACTGGCTCACTTGGAAATGAGACCGATGTCCAAAATCCTGAACTATCCCTTTAAGACATGCTTTGTAACTATGCTTCTAAGTGACATGTTATGGTTTTGAGTGAAGTGAAAAGTTATATATAGCTAGCTACTACCTATTAGCTGTTTGTAGAGGAGGTGGTCGACATTTGGAGAGTTCATCCAGCGGCTCTGAACAAATAAAGGCTTGAAGAAAGATCCACCAAAACAAGAGTGGCCCGGAGTTACACCACCCAGAGGATGCTGTTCAGTGTGTACATACGCACTGTCCCGCCGCCGGTCAGTCGCACGTACCGCCCCGGGACGGACAGCGGGCCTATTGTGACGTCACGGTGCCAGGAGCGAGGGCTGCCCAGAGCTGGTCCTCCTCATCCTCATCTTCATCAACAGCGAGGAGGAGAGCGGTTCATCCCACCACAAACATAACATAATATAATATAACTAGATCATATAGAAGACGTCAGAACGGTAAGAACTGCTCCGAATTTAAAGATAAATTACTTATCTAGGAAATGTGTATTATTTACAAAACACCACCGGGCTATATGCTATAAACTAGTGACTACAGACAAAACGGAGATATTCTACTAATATCTGGCAGACATTCAAAACCCGGGTAGAAAAACTCAAAAGTTTTAATGCCTAAAGTATATTTCTGCCTTTTTTTGAAGAATCCATGAAAAAATACCAAAATAATAACCACAGATCATCGATTGAGGGGATTATTGTTCCTGATTTACACACTCAATTCTGAACAAAAACACGTCAAACCACACTTAACAGTAACAAACTGAACAGCCTGTGCAGTTTGTTGTCTGTTGAAAATAAGTTATTATGCACTATAAATTATTAATATGATTTATTCCGATTCATCAGAAGTTACTTATTTATTAGTAACTTCAGTAAGAGAAAGCATTCTGGTATCCCAGAAATATTATTAATTTATTATAGATTATATTCATATATGATGCATTGGTTCAATTCGTCTGTTAACATTTGAAAATACTCATTGCACTTTCATTGATGACTATTTCAAGGAATTTCTCATTTGATTTTAGAATATTATTTATAGTGAATCTAGTTCTTTTTGTTGAGTGGTTTTCGTAACATGGAGTAATCAGTATCTCTGTGTTGCGCTTAGATGGGCGTGGTCCGTGGACACTCACTCCTGGGAGGGGTCCTGCTGTCCTCAGTCCTGCTGCTCGTCTCGTCCAACGAAGGTACTGCTGCTCTTTAACCAATCCAATGTCTGGCTTCGGTCTAACTCAAATGATGAACACAACATGTGTTCTGTGAGTGAACACACGACCAATCCTAGAAATGAATCTCTCAATCCCTAATTGATCCAGCTTTAACTGTAGCTCCAGCTTCGGCCACTAGAGGCCGCTGGTGGGACGACCTCCACAGACCTCCAATCGTCTTTTGGATTCTGTTGACACACCACAAATTGTGTGTTTTGTGTTGTGGTGTTGTGTGTTTTGTGGGTTCTTTGTTTGTGTGTTGTGTGCAGTGTGTTGTGTGTTGTTCGTGGTGTTGTATGGTTTGTGTCTGTATGCTGTCTGTTGTGCTGTGTGTTTGTGTTGTGGGGTAGTGTGTTTTGTGGGTTCTTTGTTTGTGTTGGTTGTGGTGTTGAATGGTTTGTGTTTGCATGTTGTGTGCTGGGTGCTGTGCGTTGTTTGGTTTGTGGGTTCTTTGTTGTTTGTGCGTTGTGTGCTTACCCCCTGCTGGCTGGTAAAGGCCCATGCAGAAGGTTAAAGGTGCCATGACATGCCACCAGGTGTGGTGTGATTAGCCGCTACAAGCCGTTTTGGAAAAACTGCCCCTTATGACATCATAAGGGGAAGAAAGTGGGCGTGTCCACCTAGATGTGTGCTGGATAGATCAGTCTATCAGCCTACCCAGTGGACTGTAGCAAACGTTGCTCATCTATCCGTCACACATCTAGGTGGACACGCACACACCTGTGATGACTTAAGGGGCAGATTTCCAAAACGGCTTGTAGCGGCTAACCACACCACGCCTGGTGGCACGTCATGGCACCTTTAACTGTGTTTGCCGTCTGCTTTATTCCTCCAGTGGGCCTGGCCGGCAAGGTGCTGGTGTTCCCCTACGAGACGGACTTCAGCTTCGTGACCCTCCGGCCCCGCATGGAGATGGAGCTCCGTGCGTTCACGCTGTGCCTGCGCGTGGCCACCGAGCTGCCCGCCGAGCGGCAGATCATCCTGTTCGCCTACCGCACCGCCGACTACGACGAGCTCAACGTGTGGCGCGAGCGGGACGGCCGCGTGTCCTTCACCCTGAGCGGCGACGGCGTCTTCTTCCACCTGCCCCCCATCACCACCTTCCGCACGGGCCTCTGCCTCACCTGGGAGTCGAGCCGGGGACTGGCGGCCTTCTGGGTGGACGGCAAGCGCAGCAGCTACCAGGTGTACAAGCCCGGGCACACGGTCCGGCCCGGGGGCACGGTGCTGCTGGGGCAGGACGCCGACAAGCACCTGGGCGACCTGGAGGCCACGCAGAGCTTCGTGGGCGAGGTGACGGACCTCAACATGTGGGACCACGTGCTGTCCCGCAGCGCCGTCCAGGCCTGGCACTACGGACACCGCGTCCCCGAGGGCAACGTGTTCGCCTGGGCGAGCATCGAGTACGCCCTGAGCGGGAACGTCCTGGTGGTGGACGACGACTGACTGACCGGCGGCGCGGCGGAGTCGCGAGCGCCGGAGCGCGCTCCGGCGGGACTGTTGTGTGACGTCACGGTCTCTGTTCTGTTGCTCTGTGTCTCCATGTGTCTCTAATCGCTTTGAGTGACCTATAGTTTACTACACAGACGCACGCACTCAGGCACGCACACACACACACACACACACACACACACACACACACACACACACACACACACACACAACCACACACACACACACACAACCACACACACACACACACACACACACATAACCACACACACACACACACATCATTCTGGACTGGAGCGTTAGAATACTGTAGTTATTCTTCAAATAAAGCTATTTCCCTGTTGTTAAATATTGTCTGTGAATTATGTTCCTACTTCAAAAAAGTGCGTGTGGGTGTGGGTGTGCACGCAAACGAAAGTGTGTGTGCGCCAGATGTGTCCTCAGGGGGGCAGTCAGAACCAGCTGTCTCCGACCATCATTGCGCCCTCTTGGATGTCGCGTCATTTCAAAACGGCTTTGTTTGCCACAACGTCGCGACCCAAATACGCAATGCCAATAAAGATGTCCTTTATTATCATAAAGCTTCAGTAATTCTATTTTTTTTATTTTTTTATTTAATTGAGCCGTTTAAAACATTTCAATATTTTGGGTTTTTTAAACTATGAGGTGGAGGGTTTACGTTTATATCTTATTGATGAATGATTGAATAAAGGGCTTTATGGCTGCATTGCAACCATTTAACCGTTTAACCATTAAAAAGTGGACATTTGTAACCTTTTGGCTCCTTTAAGGCGTTTGACCTTTGGAGCGTTTGTCCTAACGCGTAAACGTGTTGGTCTTCATGTTCACATCTGAACGGCTACCGGGGAACTGTTCGTGAAACGGCAGCAGTGTTCGGCCTATCAGCTGCGGATTCCTCTTCATACGCCTTAACTTAATAACTAATATCCCATGATGTAAAAACCCTCCAGGGGCTGAAATGAAACATCTCAACGAACACACCCAAGTGTTGGAATGCGGATGAATATTTATGGTGTTTTAAACTGATTTAATTATCTGGAGAAATTATGTGCAGAAGGCGGGGGGGGGGGGCATCTGACACTGTAGTTTTTCTTACGAAGATCCCTCTCAGAACATCCTTCTTCAGGACGGTCCTCTCGGTCCCGGGACGCGCCGAGAAGACGCACCGCATCGCACCGCACCTCTCCAAACCCCGCGAGACCTCTCCAAACCCCGCGAGAACTGATACCGTCCTGACCTCCTTGCGTAAATTTTAAACACTGGAGAAGTTTCCACCGCGCAGCCGCAGTTCCCCTGAGGCTGCGCTGCTTTTGGTGTGTGTGTGTGTGTGTGTGTGTGTGTGTGTGTGTGTGTGTGTGTGTGTGTGTGTGTGTGTGTGTGTGTGTGTATGTGTGTGTGTGTGTGTGTGTGTGTGTGTGTGTGTGTGTGTGTGTGTGTGTGTGTGTGTGTGTGTGTGTGTGCGCTCTGACCGAGGAGCCCGACGGCGCGCTGAGGACGGCACAGGGCGCGCGCTGTGGCTGCGGGTCAGCGGCCAAATGTTCCACCTTCTTGGATGTTAGAATGCATCAATCTCAGAACCCAGTGAACACCTTCCAAGACCATCTGCCTACACACACACACACACACACACACACACACACACACACACACACACACACACACACACACACACACACACACACACACACACACAGAACAGACTCTTACACACAAATACCTGCAGGCCTTTCGAATCCCAGCCTTTGTCAATCTGAATTTCTTTGAACTTTTCACCGTTTCTACCATCGGGTGACAGAAGTCCTCCACCCTCACAGCCTGCAGACAACAAGGTGCCCGCACAGACAGCGACGTGTCGCTTTAAAACCCCTTAAAGCCCCACAACACAGCTCAGCCTAATGGTTGAGAACCTTCGTTGAAGTGCCGTTTTATTGGGCTTATTTCCTTTTTCTTTGCAAAGTTAAATCTTCGGCCATCTCAGCCAAGCGGCAGCGGGGATTCTCCTCCTCCCGCTGT
>NC_140291.1:9918830-10008830 GCF_964030765.1 Micromesistius poutassou
CCCCAGGGCCAGTTGTGGGGCCCTTTGCTCTCTGTCTCCCTACATTCCTCCCGCATGGCTGACCAGAGCCCACTCTCCCTGTCTCTCTTTCACTCTCTCTCCATCTCTGTCCCTCTCTCTCTTTCCCTCTCTCTCCATCTCTGTCCCCCTCTCTTTCCTTCTATCCATCTCTATGCCTCTCTCTATCTCTATAGCTCTATCTCTCTCGCTCTTTCCCTCTCCATTTATAGCCCTCTCTTTATTGCCCTCTCTCCATCTATATCCCTCTCTCTCTTTCTCTCCCTCCATCTCTAACCCTCTTTCGCTTCCTCTCTCAGTTGTCTTTCTCCATCTCTCTATCTTTCCACCTACTGCCCCCTCTGTCTCTCTCCCCCTTCTCCGTTTCTCGCTCTCCCCCATTCTCTCTCCATCTCTTTCTTCATCTTTGCCTCCATCTATATATGTCCAGCCTCTCCCCTCTCTTTACTTCTCACTCTCTAAACACCACTCAGTTGCTCACTTCTCACACTCAGTTCTCTAACTCTATAAATATATTCTCTCACTTCCTCCATCTCTTGCCCTCCATCCAGCTAAATGTCAGACCGCCCACCCTGCCATAAGCCCCTCAACCAGGGGGTTTACACTAGTTGTGTTTCAGGGACACTAGTTGGTTTGAGGGGACATTAGCTGGTTTGAGGGGACGTTAGCTGGTTTGAGGGGACATTGGTTGGTTTGAGGGGACGTTAGCTGGTTTGAGGGGATGTTGGCTGGTTTGAGGGGACGTTAGCTGGTTTGAGGGGACGTTGGTTGGTTTGAAGGGACGTTAGCTGGTTTGAGGGGACGTTGGTTGGTTTAAGGGGACGTTAGCTGGTTTGAGGGGATGTTAGGTGGTTTGAGGGGATGTTAGTTGGCTTAAGGGGATATTAGTTGGTTTGAGGGGACGTTAGTTCAGGTACAGGTGTTGTGCTAAACTACAATCACAAGTGGACAGCTCTACGTACAGGTGTTTTACTATCTAGAATTACAAGTGGACAGCTCTAAGTACAGGTGTTTTACTCTAGAATCCAGTGGCGGCTGCTGGTCTTTCAAAGAGGGGAAGCTCATTTTCGGCCTACATCATATAAATTGTCAATTTATGTAAATTATGCTCTCTGTTCCTTTTCAAGGAAATGCTCTGTCATACCAACTAGCTGTTTTTTTCCAGTGACTTGACCAATGTCCTCTCAATGGCCAGCAGAGCTAGGCTGCTTAAATGGCCTTGGTCCATTGTGTTAGGTGTAGGACTTGAGCCGCTTTAAAAGGCGAAGCTCCTTTCTCCTTTCTTTCACCTGCAGATGTAGCTCCAATTGTTGCCACTAATGAGAACAGTTTGTGAAGCTGAGGCATTGCACTGTCCAACTCCATGTCTTTAAGGAACACCAAGAAATCACACAGCTTTCCCCTGTCACCCTGCAAGTCATGATCTGAATACAGGACTTCAAGTTCAGACCTCAGGCTCCCTGAATCAAAGTGATGGCCAACTACCAAAACGATATTAAACTTGAACAAGGAAATGTGGGAATTATGTTAAACTGAAGCAAGGAATTGTGTGAATAAGTGTATGAAATGTACAATGAAAATTGTCTAGCAATTTCTCCAAGCAAATATCAAGAAATAGGTTGCAGTTCGTCTTTCGACTCGCTTGCAAAATCCACGATGGGACTGAGGAATGAAGAGAGCTCTGGCGACTTTTTATAGTTCAAAATCGCTGTCAATCAAACGGCAACTCAGTCTTTCGCAGACCCTCCAATCATCACGCAGAAGCCCAGCGTCCAGGCCAGCCCACTCCTCCATTCACCCCCAGAGACGCTGAGCGTCCATGGGAGGGACATAATCGCAGCATTATCCAATGACCGTCGACTTTCGACGCACTAAAAAAAGCTGTTCTATGCAACCCCATTGAAGTGGATGGATGCTGAGCTTCAACAGGCAAATGCGCTGTGGCGCTAACGGGAGTGTATGAGAAGGAAATCGAGTCAGTTGACCTGCGATAAGCAGCTGATTCTGAACAAACTCGTCTTCGAGATGGACGTGTTCTGACGCATTTTTAGTCAATGAAATGTTAACACAACAGTATATATTTGACCATTTAATTTTTTTAATTTTAGGGGAAGCTGAGCTTCCCTTGCAGTCTTAGAGAAATTGCCACTGCTAGAATCACAAGTGGACAGCTCTAGGTACAGGAGTGAATGCACCCAAGACACTGGACGACGTATTGAGATCCAAACACCCACCCACATTCTGAGGTGATGTGGGCCCCATAGGGCCGCATTCTTTCAGTAGTGTGTACGCTGAATGTGTCCTTTTTTTGTGTTGAGGGATGGTATTCGCTGGAGACAATGTCAACAACCAAGATTGGCCCCGACTTCTTATACCTAGTGGGTGAATCTCTTGATAGTAATTCAAGGTAATGCTCACCTGCGGACAAATGATGTGAGACACGGTAATGCTCACCTGCGGACACACCAAGCCATACCCCGTCTTGTTCCTGATGGCATCACACTGCATTTACACTTGTGTCTCACTCAGAAATCCATGCAGTCATCCCACAGAAGAATGGTGTTGATGGATGATGGGGACAGCAGCCCATTCCACCATGGATACCTTGCTCTGATCCATGCTCAGGTAGCCACTGACATCAGAATGACATGTCAGCAATTTGTGTTACAACACCATCACTTTGTTCTCGATGAGATGACCTTCAGTTCCTTGATGTCCATGTACCTGTGTTTCCTCAACATTACGTTTCCATTTTATTTCTGTGTTTATTGGTGATGAAAGGCTTAACTTAAGCTTAGCATGCTGTCATGCAATTTGATTTGAATGGAGTGGTTTAATTTAATTTATCTGTGCTCAGAATGAAATGTTCAGTGTATATTACAGTAAGTAAGGCAACCTTCACTATCAAAAGAGCCATTTCTGGTCCCTCTCCCACCAAATACAATTTATCTGGAGCCACGATACCTATTTGACCCCTAAAATTAAGATAACACAGCATCTCATGTTTTATATGTAGATATACTACATGAACCAATAGCAATTTGTTTAGGATGTGATGTTTATTTTAGTTGACAAAATATTAAAACACTATATTTTGCTATTTTAGTGTCACAGTATCACCTTGATCTCAAAAATAAGAGGTAAAAATAGTTTTTATTATTTATTTTAAAAAAAATGAAAAGCTCCATGAAGCCATTGCAGAGGGGTTGTAAAGCCTCATTTGTTCTCCAGAACCGTGGGTTGCCGACCCCTGAGTTAGGCAATATACAGAGACCACCCAGATCGGTGTTTCTTCCCCTCACACCAGCAGGAGACTGCGGCAACTCTGCAGGTCAATGGAAGCGGCTCACGAAGGAATCACAGAACTCGTCTGATTCTGTGTAAGACAATTGACAGATATCTCAGCGTATTTGTTTAAACAAACCTTCAATCAAACCAATGTTAGCGAAACAACACTGGGTGAGTCCCACTCTGAGGTCCTCTCCAGATAACTCACTGCTGGAGAAGTCATCCGTCTACTGGAGAACACAGCCCGGAGCTGTGTGTGTGTGTGGATACACTCTTAGGGATCAAAGCGTTAATGGCGACACATGGAGTCATCGTCTGCAATGACAAACATATGCACACACACACACTCTTGCGCACTCACACACACACACACACACACTCACACACTCTCACACACACACACACACACACACACACCGCACACACACCCTCCACCCACACACTAACACACTCACACACACACACGCACATACACATACTCCCCGTAGGGCCTCTGAGTTAATGCACTCACATGCACTGGCACACACTACACACACACACACACACAAACAAAGCACATAATCATCCACAAACCAACACATGCACAAAGACACACCCCACTATGCACCACACAAACACACACGCACACACACACACACACACACACACGCACACCCTGCAGCTGTGTGGTGTGACGGACAGCTGTCCTGATGCTCTCTGACAGAATGGTCTGCTTCCCTTCACTTCCACTTCCATCTTCCCCCGTCAGGTGACACCCCACAGGTGCCACGGCAACCGAGCCCCCGCCCCTCAGGGGAGGATGTTAGTCGGGGGACGGGGGGGAGATGGAGACGAGAGCCTAGGCAACCAGCAGCCAACCAGCTGTTTGCTGTCAGGGTGTTCACCATGGTAACGGATGGATCCGGGTGCCTTGGTTACCAACACTTCACACACACACACTGCGCTCACATAGTCATGCCACGATGATACTCTGGATGCATTCCCCTGATCAATACCTGACTTTAACCTCATTAACCCTCACCCTAATGTACGTGTGAATGGGGTATCTAACAACCTAAACTCAACTCAATCATTTTTAGTGTATCATTGAAGTTGATGGTCACTATGACACACTATGACCTTGACAACCTCAGTTGAACTGAAAACAGGCTGTCACCATGACAACAAACATCCCCATGAAGACAGGCTGTCACCATGAACACAGAGGATCACCATAGAAACTCGATTGTTACCCCAAACAGCAAATGTTTCAAAGACTGCATTTGTAAATAAAATACAATTAAGACATGTAGTCAAGGTCCGCAAAAGGGTTGGATCCCTACCCTGCAAAACATCACTCTGTAAGATCCTCCAACTGTCCGATTACAAACTGCATCACTGATGAACAACCTTAGATAGCATTTCAAATATGATCTTTTCTGTTTGACCTTTGACCTGGAAGAAGGGCAGGGGTATCACGAGAGAAGGAGCCCGGGCACGTCATACCCCCCATTGACCTTTGATGGACAGACCTTTGCAGACAGCCGTCTGCGGTGGAGATCTGCCAGCATGAAGGCTGGCCCCACGCCCAGGCCCGTCCTGCTCTGCTCTGGCTGATTGTTCATTTAAGAGTGACAAACTAGAAGAAATGTCTCTTTCTGAGCTCCAGGGCAGGCTTCCTGGTCCAGTCTCCATCAACAAACAGGAAGCGCTCTGAACTCTGAGACCCGCTTGGTCCCATCCTGAGTGCTGTGAGTAGAACAACATGAACGTACAGACAGAGGTCTCATTGACCAGGTGCCCTCACTGGGACTCCCTCCGGGACGAGTCCCAGTGAACATTCAGAACCAGTGAGGAGCGGGGAGGGGTGATGGCGTCTTGCTCAAGGAGGCCTAAACGTTGGACTGCAGACACGGAGGATCAAACCCAGAAGGCTTCGACCGAGTGTCCAACCCCCGCTGGTACACGGCCCCGCCCATATGAAGGCTGAAACAAACTACACAAAGGTGTCAGTCTGTCTAAGGCGGAGATACAATCGCGGGACATCTCCGTCAAAGCCTGATGAATGCTTGTTTCGTAAAAATGGGTTTCAGCCTAAGTTTGAAGACTGTGGCATACATGTTGTTTGGGGGGTGGAGCGCTATAGGAAGAAGGGTGGAGGTGGTATATGTCTCTTAGGTGTTTATGTCTTATGGTCATATGTTTTCTATTATCATATCAGCATCAGTGGGCCAGATAGCATTGATTGAAGATCATAGAAGACATATTAAGAAAAATACTATTTTGGGTTCACTGATACATTAAATACAGATTTATGGAGTTCTTGTGAATTCATGGACACGAACGTGAAGATATTCCAGGACAGGTGGGAATCAAACCCGCGGTCAGGAGAAGGCGTATGGCTCGTGGAGACTTAGGGTGTATTCACACCTGCCTTGTGTGGTTCGAACCAAACCAAAAAAATGGCTGGTGCGGACCTTTTGGGCTGGTGTGAATACAAACCATCCAACTCTGGTGCGGACCAAACAGCTGGACCGAGACCCAGCCGGAGAGGTGGTCTCGGTTCGCGTCCACGAACAACGTCAACGAACCCTGGTGCAGTTCGCTTGAGATGTGAAAGCGACCGCACCTCGGTCCGATCCAGTTCTAAAAACCATACGCCTCATTGGACGTAACAGGCACCCGCTCAGTCGCCCGCACTATGGGAATTATTGTTTGATCAGTTTTTTGTTGTTTGATATTGTTTGATATTTGGGTCCGATATCCAATAGACATTCCGTCTCCTCTGCTCCATGTTGAGCCACGACTCATTTTCACCCGACGGTCCAACAAAAGCGCGTAAAAAGTATGCTGGAAAACACACATAAAAATGCTGATGCATTCAACACATTCAGCACCAGGATGAGGGAGAAGGAGTTCGACCGGTCCACAGATCAATCACGCTGGATATCCATGATTGTTAACTTTCACCAGCGCTTTCCCCCCCCCCCTTTTTTTATTTAACACTTTACCCCACCCCATACCTTTTTGTCTAACGATTGAACGATCTTTGCACGCGTGTGGGTTTGTTGTCAAATTCTGGGACTGTTGCAAAAATTGCAATGTGAAAAGGAACCACACCTTAGAAGCACCTTAGTCTCGCCCTTAGTCTCTCGTTTCGGCGTCTGTGGACCTTGTCAGGACTTGAGGACTCACTTGTAAATCAGTTGATGCAATAGTGACGCAAAGCGGTGATGAGCCTGTGTGTGTGCGGCCTCCTGGTGGTCCCTGAGGACCCCCCTGGAGGAGGGCTCTGCGGGCGCTCAGGAGCTTCTCTCGCCCTGCGTCGGCAAAGCAAACAATGGCTGGCGGAGAAGTTCTCCTTTGAAAAGGAGGAGAAAGGAGGTTAGAGGAGGAGTCGCTGGTGAATAATTGATGGGGGCTGAGAGGGATATGAGTTTAGTTAATGTGCCCGGCAGCGTGGCTCAGAGAGCCTCTCAGCTATCCCCCCCAGGTCCTAAAGCCTGGCAGGAGACACGCGTTAGGGACAGATTCCTCTGTCTCGCTCTGTCTTTCTCTCTCCATCACTCCCTATACATCTCTTCATGTCTCTATTTCTGCCTCCTCTCATTGTCCCTTTCGCTCTATCGTTCTACCTCTATTGCTCATCTATCCCTCTCAGGATCTACAAATCTGTCTCCTCTCTACCTCTCCTTCTCTCTCTCTTTGTATCTAGTGTGTTTTTGAAACACACTATAACTCTGTGTGTATGCATGGATGTGTGTATTTGTGTTGGTGGTTGTAACTGTGTATATCTGTGTGTGTGTTTGTGTGTGTGTGTGTGTGTGTGTTTAAATTTGTGTGTGTATAGGTGTGTGTGTGTGTGTGTGTGTGTGTGTGTGTGTGTGTGTGTGTGTGTGTGTGTGTGTGTGTTTCTCAGCAGCTGTGTGTCCTCTGGCAGCCATGTTGTATCAGGCCTGAGTGTGTTTTCTGTGAGCGGTAACAGAGTGCTGCTGTCAGCCAGCCCACATGCTCCCTATAAGCACCCGCAACTCTCTCCGCAAACACACACCTTCTTTTATTCTCCATGCAGGGTGGGTATGCTGCATGTCTTCATGTCTTCATGCTGCATGTCTTCATGATTTCATGATGCATGTCCTCATGATGTCATGATGCATGTCTTCATGATGTCATGTCATCATGATCTCATGATGCATGTCCTCATGATGCCATGATGGATGTCTTTATGATGTCATGATGCATGTCATCATGATGTCATGATGCATGTCCTCATGATGCCATGATGCATGTCTTTTCCTCATGATGTCATGATGCATGTCTTTGTGATGTCATGATGCATGACTTTATGATGTCATGATGCATGTCATCATGAAGTCATGATGCATGATGTCATGATGCATGTCTTCATGATGTCAGGATGAATGTCTTCATGTCTTCATGATGCATGTACACACAATGCATGTCCCCAGTCATTAATCCCCTTGAAAGACAGCAGCCCTCTGACAAACACCCTTTTCAGGTAACCTTGGGATGTGCCAGCCTATGTGCAGTACTCAACAGCACTACCTCACCCACTAAAAGAGGTTTCCAGCGATGTTTAAGAACCAAACATTTGGACTCATTATCTTACAGTAATGTAACCAGACATCCTACAGTAAGAGGATCCGACCCCAGGCAGAGCAGGAGCGTCCACACACATGTCAGACCTGGCGCCTCACCTGGGCAGTTTGTGGATCTTGTGGAACGGGAGGAGGTGAGTGACAGCTCTGACAGACAGAATAGTTAAGAGTTCCTTGGAAACTCAGCGGCTAAAACTGACACCCGTCCAGCAAGGAAGGCAACAATTCACTCACTTCCTCTCGGTTGCAGCATATCCGTCTCTCTCCTCTGTCTCTCCTCCACCCCCCACCCCCACCACCTTCCCCTCTCCCACTTCTGTCACATTATCTCCAGCTGGTTAGCCCTACATTGGGGGCTGTCAGACTGCATTTGGAGGTGGCAGAGTGACAGGCGGACTGATGGCTGCTGAAGGGCCCCCTACTCCACCAGTAGCCCCAGCTCCCAGGCACCGACACACACTCCGAGGGCCCCGCAAGACCCACATTGCTACGCTATCGCTAGCGAGCTTATAGCGAGCATCCGTAGCAGAGAGAGCGATACAGCTATACGGAGAGGGAGAGAGAGAGAGTGAGAGTGAGAGTGAGAGTGAGAGTGAGAGTGAGAGTGAGAGAGAGAGAGAGAGAGAGAGAGAGAGAGTGAGAGAGCCCAGAGACAAAGATAAGGACAGAGGATGACAATTACAGATATATGTGGAGTTTAAGTCATGGGCGAGAGAGGGTGAGAGAGTAGTTTATAAAAAAGGGAAAGAAAAAAAGAAAGAAAGAAGGAAACAAGCAAACAAATAAAAAAGAAAGAAGAAGGTGCGAGTCAGAAGAAAGGAGAGAAGGATTTGGAAGAAGCCAGTGATTATTATTAAAGAGACAATAGTTCATTTTATTGGAATATCATAGTCAATAGTAAAAGAGGATAAACGGTGTACCTGTCAATCAGGCCTTGGAACCTGATGGTATAGACTCAACCTTCTCTCCAGCATATCACATAAACGCACTGCTACCTGACTGACCTCTTCTCCGTCCGGCTCTTCTCCACCTCTGGTTTCAAACGCGTCTTTACAACACAACAGCTGGGAACTTCCACCAACGGACTTCATAGACCACTCATAGTCAACGTGGCTGCCACTACTACTTGAACACTACACTTAGACTTTACACTACACTTTACACTTTGCTACGCCTCATCACTTATTATTACTCATTGCTTATTACCACTGTTCTGATTATTACTTTATTTTCTTTTTATATTATTATTTATATTATTATATTATTTTTACTAATATTTATTTTAGTTATCTTGTATCGTTGCTGCTATGTGACTGTTGAGGAACCAAGCCTGAGAATTTAACTCTTGTGTACTCGTATAAGATAATAAAAGTAATTCTGATTCTGATAATGACTACTTAAAGTAGGCAAATGATATGCCGACCGAACGCACTCCGATCCTTTCAGATACTCTAATACTAATAGGCTGTTGTAGTGTGAAAGTAGAACTTGTGGAGAATTGTTGGAAGTGTGGTTAACCGTGTGAAGGGGGCATTTACAGGGATTTATTATCTGTGATGAAACCTTTTGGGCCATGTTATATTTGTGATGCGAGATTTGAATGTGATTTCTAAATTAATCAGATTCTATTTTGACATGAACAAATTAATACAGAGGTCTTCTAAAACTACACATAAAAAGAGGGCTTGGATATTTCATTTTCCTTTTCACATTTTCAGAGTAAATTGGCGAATACAATTTTCATTGTAAAATTAAATACAAATGTTTTAATCCATAAAATGTGCCATAATGTGACCGCATCAAGTCCAGACGTTTTTTAAGGCCTAAATTATATTCTAATGTGTTAACATATTTTCAGTAAAGTTAAAATGCTGAAAAGAATACCTAGAATTATTTGAAGGCATTGAAATTAATTTATATTTAATATAAATGAATAGCATCCATATCAATTTACTCCTAAATACCAAAACAAAAAAGTACATTAAGTAAATAAATAAATATATATAAAATAAAGTACTCCACGGACATCTGCTTACTCCCCATATTAGGCAGTCCTATACGAGGAACTATTTTTTATTTCTTGCTTAATAAAATGAAACGAACCACAGGATTTACAGGCCTATGATCAAACAACTTCAACCTAATTCTGAATCATGTCATTTTTATTTGAAACCCAGGATATCACCAGGGGAACGAACCCGTGCCAATATTGTTCCACTCCACACAGAGGCGCGACGGAGGGGGCGGAGAGCTGGCTGCGTAAAAGCTTGTGCGTAAAAGCTGCAGGCGGCGCTGGGAGTCGATATAAAGCCCCCCCGCTGCCGCCCCCGCGCTCCCACTCCAGCGGGACGCGCAGCACTCCCGTCGCAGCTTTTACGCACAAGAACCCGCAGCCAGACGCACGGGGAACGTACCACAGCCAGACGCACCGGTGACGCAGCGCGCCGCGGTCCAGGTATGTTGGAACAACTACTAAGATTACGCACTTTAAATGAAGACAACCATGTTGGATTTATCTTTGTTTATGTCAACACAGTACGACGTGTGATGGAATGTGTCGGCGTGAGGAAATATCGGTTTAAACTGTGACTTTAGTGTCGGAGGAAGGAGGCCTTTGGGACCGTTTCGTGTAGAGAAGGCTACATATCTTAGTATAAAGATTATTTTGGATCTTTTAAATTAAACCTATAAATGTATTTGTTCAAACTGTTTGTTTTAAAACGTGTTGGTAATGTGTGCAGGAAAGCCTGGCCTGCTAATTCAGGTCACCATTAAACCTCACGTTCTGGCTATGATTTATAAATTGTATAATTTTTTGTTGTGCACATTAAATATATAATTTGTACTCATTTCATATTTTAACATGACATTTTGTCATGTGTTTGAATGCTTAATATTTTCATAACATTATATGTAGCCTATTATATTTTATGTTTTATATTTTAGAAATTAAGTTTGTTGTAAACACAACCTGCAAAATTTCTTCATGGGCTCAAAAGTTAAAATCTTGCGTTAGATATAAGTCTGCCATCAAGCGTCTAACAGTTCGACAGGATCACAAGATAACGTGTTCATTAGAACCATTTTAAACATGACATTGATCATCATGTCTAATCCCAGCTAATCCTCTCCCTCTGCTCCCCCTCCCCAGAAGCAGACCACCACGCCACCCGCTCCCCTGTCCTCCCCAGCGAGTGGACCCACCACACCAACCGCTCCCCCTCCCCAGCGAGCGGACCACCACACCGACCTCCCCTGTCCTCCGTACGGCCATCTTAGGTAAGCCCCGGCCCACCTCCCCGTCCCTCCGTGTTTGACCTGAATCCCAGCAGGGGGCCAGGCCGAGATGTCACAATAGATCCAACAGCACCACGGCTTGTCTCACTGAGGGCAAATCAATACTTGTAGTGGTTTAACCATCTGAACAGAAACCCCCCCGCAGACCCCTGCCCATGGGCTGGGGCCCTGCGGTTGTTACGTAACTCATCGATGCTTTTAACATTTAGCATTTAGCCTCCTCAGTTGAAACAATAGATGACATGAACGATCATCGACCAACAGAGCTTAAAACAGGGCCGGGGGCCTGAGGGGCCCAGGGGGGGAGGGGCTGTCAGCGGTCAGGGGGCCGATCACAGTGGGGGGAGAATATGATTTTTATTGATTGGCACTTGATAGAAACTGTAAGTCTCCGTTATGAGGCAGAAGAGCAGGGATACGGCCTCGGGGAAGACAGGACGGCCAACCGAGCGCTGGGACACAAACGGGACACTTGGTAGGGCCGTGTAGGGCCACTTGGAGGAGGAGGGGAACCAGGAGCCCTTCATTTCAGAGCTTGGAGAACAAGGGAGAGGTTGTCAGAAAAGAAAAGAAAAGCATGACGCTTTCAGTTGTCCAATGCAGAGAAATAGGGTTCAATCCGTTAGCTTTTCCTCAAATAGCTTTTTCACTGAACAACTTGAAGGACACCCAAGTAAATAGACCCTCACAGCAGGGGCTTCAAAGAACACAGCTACCTCCTCTGCTCTCTGTGGGGAAGCTCAGGGCTGTGCTCCCAGTTAAACAAGATCCTAATGTATCATTCATCGCTTTGAATTCAATAGAAAAACATTTTATTGGGAAATGTTACTTATATTTTATTTATGCTTTTAAACTAAATTAAAACCTAGAAATGCTTGTGATTTTTTCTATATATATATTTTTAAACATTTACTGAGATTTAAGCCAATATAAGTGTGAAAAAAACAGTATATTTCATTTATATAGAAATATATAAAGTATAATATAATCTATAATATAATCTATAATATCAAATTTTGCTGTAAAATGTAGCACACCATAAGATTTTAAGAAGGCTTTCATTAAGTTGATCTTTTATGTTACAATGTTTCCACAAATGTTAGTGTGTAAAAGTATCTCTCACATTAAAAATTATGGATAGATTGTCGTTGAAGAAATGTAATTAAATAAAAAAATATCTGAAAATATAATTTAGGAGACAAAAACCTATTCTTTATTTCCTCCTTATGTGAATTAAGTATTTATCATCAAATTATTAAAAAAAAAATTGCTAACTAAACATTAGAAAATTTTAAAATGGGTTTCGACAAAGTTTTAGAATTTGATATTTAGGGATATTTGAGAGCCCTGTCAGACCCCCAGATGAGGACTCCCAGGACTAACTAAACCTCTGTCCAAAGTGGAACTTAGCAGGCTCTCCTAACCTTGGGAGCTCAGAGGAGCAGATGAAGTCGGGTGAAGCTCTGTGACCCAGATCCTCGCCCGCCACTAATGATGCCCCATGGGCGCCTCATTAAAGACCCAGGCTTCAGCCCGCTCTCCCTGCCCACCCAGGCCTCCCCTTCCCTGGCCGCACCGCGCCTGTAGCCGGCCTCCAGGGCTCCAGGCCTTAACGTCAGGGTCCCGTGAGCGCAGCCCCCCCCCTACCCAGGTGCAGAGCCCCGTGGGCCCCGGCCCGGACCCCCAGCCCAGGGCCTGCTGGGTCCGGTGGGTCTCTGAGTTTAATGAGGAGTGGCAGGTAAAGTGGGTGGTGGTTGGTGGGTCGGACCCCCAGGGGGGATTAGGGCAGGGATCCACCCGTGGAGCACAAATAGGAGGCTGACACTTATTAACGAGCGCCATGTGTCAGCCATTACCCCCTCGTACGCACACCTTAACGCTCAGTGGTCTGCAAGACTGATGTATTCTCTTTTAAGGCACAGCCCATGAAAATGTTTTTTTACCCTATCCATTACCCTAAACCACTGGACCCTTTATTAAATAAATATTACTTTCCATTTTGCAGGACTTTTGGAGGAGTCAATTCAGTTATCCCTTGTTCACAAGAGCCCAGGGGAGCCATGTCTAAAGAGGACGGGTGTAAGGTTGCGTCCGTCTGCAAGCACAAGGAGCGCAAGCCCAAGAAGCCCCACTACATCCCCCGGCCCTGGGGGAAACCCTACAACTACAAGTGCTTCCAGTGCCCCTTCACCTGCATGGAGAAGTCTCATCTGTACAACCACATGAAGTACAGCCTCTGCAAGAACTCCCTCTCGCTGCTCATAGAGTCCGATTGGCCCTACAAGAAGGGCAACATCCTTCACCCTGACCAGCTACGCCCTCTCCAGCACGCACACGGGCTCCACAAGCCACAGAGGGATGACCAGGGGCAGGGGACAGATCCTGAGGAGAAGCCCAGACAGGGGGGGCCCTTAGAAGAGGAAGGGGAGAACCCAGAGAGTCAAGGAGGAGGAGGAGGAGAGGAGGAAGAGGCAGGAGGAGGAGGGGGAGTGGAGGGGGCAGAGCTCACAGGGCTGGCAAAGGAGAACTCTAGCCGGAGTCACGGCCTCACACAGGGCACCAAACACTCCGCAAGCCGGCAGGAATCAGAACTCCTCATGGCAGACATGTTCTCCCTGGAGGACCAGCTCCTGAGGGCCCGCTCGGTGGAGGTGGAGGCCCAGCTGAAGCAATACAAGCTGTCCAAGACCTGCCTGACGGCGCCCGGTCTGCTGTCCGAGCACTGGCGGCTGCTGACCATGAGCCACACCAAGGCCAAGGCCGAGCAAGGCCTGCAGTCCCGAATGGGAGGCTCCATCCCTTGCTATCCTCCCCCGCCCAATCTACTGGACTACCAGGACCCCACCGGGCTCAACCTGTCCCTGCTGGGGGTGGGCTACCCCATCAGCCCCGGCCTCTTCTCCTACATGAACGCCGCCGCGGCTGCTGCTGCGCCCGGCCTAAACGCCCCCGCTCACGGCCAGATCGCTGATCAGCTCCCCTTCCTCGCCGCCTCCGCCGCGCAGCTCATCCACCCCTCCGCCGGCGTCCACGCACACCCTGACCGGACCCTGCTGGCGCCGCGCCTCTTCTACCCCTTCCTCTGTGAGCACAGCCTGGGAGCCGCCACGTTCGGGAGCGGCGATGCCGGCAAGGGGATGAAGGCCCCCACCGGCAGCACATCCAGCGGCGGCCTGAACAGCAGGCTGCCCAGTTACCCCCCTAAGGTCAACCTGTGGAAGGTCCCCGCTGTGCGGCCAGGGGCCCACCACTCGGCCTCTCAGGCCGGCTGGGTCTCCCCTCAGAGGGAGGGTCCTGACCCCGGGTTCAGGCCGGGGGAGAAGCTGACGTCGGCCGCCAGGGAAGGAAGAACTGACTGGGGCCTCAAGAGGCCAGGGGCCCTGCAGGGGATGAGTGAGGCCCCTGTGGAGAAGCGTCCTGCCGTGGGATTCGGTCTGGAGATGATGAAGAACATCCAGAACTCCTCCTCTCCCCTCTCTGCTGCAGCTGACAGGCTTCTTTTGCACAGCAGGTAAGAGTCATTACTATCAATACCAAATTTAAACCACATTTCACCATTATATATTATTATTATAGATCCTTCTCTACAAGAAGTATCTATATCCTTCTCTGTAAAACTGCTAACCTTTCTTCATTCTGAATCATGTTACTACTCTGCACTTTGTTTCAGAATCTAGGTTGTGCTCCATGTCTTTTCCAGCAACTCTAACTTTGTATGCACATTTTAAACTTGGATACTCTGTCTGTTCCCTCAGCCCCCAAGGGGCCCAGCTTGTGTCCCGGCCGGTGGAGCCGTGGCAGGACGACACCCCTCCAGGCCCCAACGTGGAGCCGTCCTCCCGTGCCGGCTGTGGGGAGGACCACAGATCCGAGCGCAGCGCCGGCAGACCAGCGGCGCCGGGGGCCGGCCCTTCCCAGTCGGTGGCCGGGCTCCTGAACGACCTCTCCAAGGCACTGCAGGAGTACCAGGAGGCAGAGAGGAAGATCTCCCACCTGGACAAGGACGACCTCCCAGCCCAGGGTCACCTGTGGGAACACCTGAGCACCATCCGCAGCGAGCTCTTCCACATCCACCGGGCGCTGGAGCAGACGGCAGCACACAACGAAGGACCCCTGGACCTGTCCGTCAAGAGAGAGCCCAACGACGCGGCGGCCAACCACAGCAGCACAGACGACGGTGACAACACCAAAGACGTTTTCCCGGAAACCGAAGAGGAGGACGACGACATGGAGCAGAAGGAGGAGGAAGAGGAGGAGGATGAGGATGCCGCGATTGAGAGCGAGAGGAAGGCCCTCAAGGCATCGCTGGAGTGCCGGACAAAGTCTCTGGACATGCTGATCAAGATGAGTCAGGCCTGTGTCCCCGTGCTGGGTGGCCAGGTCGGGGGCTCCCCCGGCGGGTTCGGTCTGAGACCCGGTCCGGCTGAGGTCCTCTGGCCGGGCCGGACCACCAAGTGTGAGGCTGACTCCAGTGTGCTGCTCTGCCCCGACGGACGGCCGGTGGTGTTCGCCGACGTCCCCCCCTCCTCCGCCCAGACGCCGAAGAGGCCCCCGTCTCAACAGCGGCCCCCAAGCCCCCTGACCGCCACGGACTGCTAGGAACGCCCGGGACATTCACCACCGCCGCCCTCTTGAGCGCCACCTTCAGCCTTGTTTCTTGCTCCTTCCTGCTCACTTCCTGTCACACTTTGCACCTTACAAGATGAAGGAAGAACTCACGTCTGAAAAACTACTGAAAGAAATGTGAACGTCTGATTGTCAACGTGGGATGATCTGGAACCTTGGCTTCCCCATTCAAATGATCATAATAATATCACAATAAATGTTGAAAGGAAATACATAATTTATATCTCTGTTGGCATACTGTTTAAACTAACGTGTACATTTTGTATTTATTTGATTCATGTAAGTAAAGCGTTTTCAAAGATCGTATTGTTTTATATGCAATGTTATGTTGGATTGTATTATTGCACTTGATAAAAATTGTAAACACTACCTTAATTAAACAATTATAGAAAATATTTGATGGGATCATTTTCTTATAAATTTTAGTTAGTATTTTAGTTTGTTTTATTGTAAACAATAATTATAAACAAAAATAAAATCCTTCTAAAATCCCCAAATAATATTAACAGAACAATTATATTTCAAAAGGACAATTTTATATTTATTTATAGTTGAATAACATTCATTTTTGTATAAACGTAAAAGTTGACTCCCCTACCGACAATACAAACTGATATTTCCCACATGCGTTTCTAGATGTACAAAAGGTGGCCGCCGTCATCCACAGGTCAGACAGACCACCAGAGCTCTGAACACACAGGTCAGACAGACCACCAGAGCTCTGAACACACAGGTCAGACGGACCACCAGAGCTCTGAACACACAGGTCAGACAGACCACCAGAGCTCTGAACACACAGGTCAGACAGACCACCAGAGCTCTGAACACACAGGTCAGACAGACCACCAGAGCTCTGAACACACAGGTCAGAGGTCAGCCCACCAGAGCTCTGAACACACAGGTCAGAGGTCAGCCCACCAGAGCTCTGAACACACAGGTCAGACAGACCACCAGAGCTCTGAACACACAGGTCAGAGGTCAGCCCACCAGAGCTCTCCGACCACCTCCTACACACTGAGTGGACGGAGGTGAAAGGTGAAGCAGTTCCCAGACTTAAAGCACATCCACCTTCCCCTCACCTGGTCTAGACTTCAGACCCCAGACCTGCTTCTGAAAAGGTCACAACCTTTACCTTGGATCTCCACGCCTGCCACGGGGACCCCCCCCCCCCCCGCCCCCCAGGTAGGAGGCCCCCTGCTGGGGCTTCCAGCCCACCCTGACACCCAAAGGTCAGCTGCCACAGCCAGAGCAGCGGCGAGGATCATCTGGTGCGGGTGAGGCTGAGGGTGAGGGTGCCACACAGCTACCGTCTCCCGCTGGCTCCCTCGGCCGTTGGAGGATGTGCAGGCCCACCGGCCTGTGTTCCGATACGCTGTGCCATTTGAATGCATCGTAAGCCCTAATTGTACATTTTGTATGTATTTGTTCTCATTTCACGCACATCATGGCTGTCGTTGAGAACTGCAGTGGTGTGGTCCAATTGAGGTCAGAGCGAGGCGTTGAAGCAACACAAACGTGGAAACACACAACACACACACGTCAGGCCCGACTCATCACTGTTTGGTGAGGGAGTTTTAGTTAATGATGAGAAAATTATAAAAAATAATGCAGGTGCCCAAGGAAATCAATCTACGGAGCATGAACACCGAACAAGATGAGGATACATTTGCACGTAGTACAGATTTCTGTGACTAATTTATGTTTTTCCCTTACTTTCAACCGCATTCGGCTAGAGCCAATAGAGGATGAGCATTCCTCTGATTGGCTCCAGTCTTTTGAACATTCTAAGGCCGTGGCCATATTTGGAAAAAATATGGATATTCAATGCTAAACGCAACATGAATATCAGGATGGTCTCTCGCATAGAAGCTAAACAATATGGGCACAGCCTCTGTGAATTCCTTAGATAGGGCATTATGGACGTAGCCATGCAGAAACAATCCATGCTTGGCACATTGAGGACCAGAATTGTATGGATACCTCGCAGCAGTCTCTGGCCAACACCTCTTAAAGGTGCAGTGTGTAGGATCTAGCGCCATCGAGCGGTGAGTTACAGATTGCAACCAACTGAATACACCCCTACCTCACCCAATGGTGCTATTTATTTGTATGGTACGCCGATACGTCCTAGTCGTAAGGTGTAAATCGCCCAGCTTTCTTGCGGCATTTCACGGAGGAACCCCCCCTTCTCGCTAGACCAGGTCAGACGTACCGGCGTACCATACAAATGGATAGCACCATAAAGGCCTTTACGGTTTACTGTCGCGCATGAGAGATCAGAAAGACCGCGCATCAGGGCGGATTGCGGTCACATGGGCTGTCGTACTACCCTTTTGCACAGAGCATGCACAGAGGCATGTTGACGCTAAATGCTGGCACTGCGTTCCACTCAGTTAAAGGGGTGCCACCAGGTTTGAGTGTGATTAGCCATTACAAGTCGTTTGAAACTCTGCCTTCTCCTGTGTTTTAGTGATGTCACAAGTAGGAGTGTCCACCTACATGTATGCTGGATAGACCAGCAACATTTGTCTTGTAATGGCTAATCACACACACCTTTAAAAAAAACATACCCTCCTAAACCTGCCCTCTCAACTTACTGAAATATTACTCTGCCCTTCACACAGAGATCTAACTCTGCACAGAATATAAACTTGTTGATTTGTTTGTTTGTGGGCTTTATGGGAGAAGCTACCTTGTCACGGCGGTTCATATGCGCTCACCTTGGTTTCGAAACAAAGCGCTATGAGAGCTGATCAACACTCATGTGGAAGGTGATGATGTCAACGGCTCACCCAAGGGCCGGTATCACAACGCGTCTGTACTGTGAGAGGGGAAGTTGAACTACAATCATGGCTGAGTTATTACCGCCTTGGCTTTAACAGACATCTGTTTATAGAGATACTCTTGTCCTTAATGGTTTTACCGATGTGATCTTTCGCACGCAAGAGTTTGAAAAATTTTCAGTTGGTGACATAACAAACTAATATTTCAAAAGACTTTATTTGCGTTACATTCAAACAAAAATAAAAAATATTTATATCAATTTCATATATTCCGTATAGAGCTTGTAGGCTAAGCAAAGTACAAGTTTTAACCAAAAACGGAAAAAAAGGTTTTTGTGTGTTGCATACATCTTATATACAAAGCTTGATTTGAATACTATACAGTGGGAATTTATTATTACTTAATTATTTAATGTCAGTTAAATAGCTGCACAGGTTTCAAGAACATGTCGCTCAGTTGAGGCACAAACAATATTGAAATGTATTTTAAAATGAAAAACATTGTGTCCGAGTACATGGCTGGAGGAGAGCAATGGGGGAAAACCAGTTTGATCTGGACATGAAGCTGTTAGGACCGGCCAAGCTAAGCTTAGTAACATCCCAGTTTAAGATAAGATGGTTTAAGGTAAAGCTGCTCGTGATAAAGGGAGATATCTGTAGATGTAGCCAGCATGCTAGCGCCCTATGCAGTGCTAAATGTGGTGGTTGAACACTATCTGAAGGTTCCTCAAAGCAAAACAAACTACAAACTACTACACTCATCCCTGGCCGAAGATAAGTGGGGAGGAGCAAACACAAGTCAGCATGGTTTGCCGATCAAAAGGTTTGGTTGCACTGTAGAAGTTAGCTTGAAGTTATGAAACAGTCAAAAAAGTCTAAAAGCAAACAGCTTCCTCAAGCCAGAGGTAAGTGCAGTCTTCCAATGTGCTGTAGCAAGGCCAACTGCAGAAAAACCAATTAGAAACTGTGCAATCATACAGATAACCACATTCAATTAACCATAGACGGCCAACCACAAACAGCCTATCCAAACACAGCCAATCAAATAATGTTAAAGCCCAGCCCAACACGCACCTCCCCAGGGAGCCACTAGATGGCGCCATAGCGAAACTCAGAATAAACTACAGCAGACAACTCCTGAATCCACAGCCAGCCCAGCTGCTCCTCGTTGCGTACAACACAACCGGCACATTAAAAACACTTCAGAACTACAAACCACTGGAACCCAACACAAGGTATTACAGCAGGTACTGGTTACGTTCCTACAGAGAAAATATATATATTATTCATAGTGTATATTGCTATACGTTTTGGCATTTTGTCACATCGGTGTACTAAATAAAGTGCCCCTTGGCACGCCAGAGGGGAGACTATAATGGGAGATCATTTCAGAATATAGATTACATCCAAGAAAAAGAAAAACAACAACACAGGTTTATGTAGAGATGTAGGTAAATCGTCATCGAAGGCTTTAGGTCCTTTCCAGCAAATCACAGAGTGGGAGTCAGGAAGCGACCAACTACTTCCTGTGTGTCTTGTCCCCCCTTGCTGGTTGGGAGGCCAAACAGCAGCCTGCAAGCTTGAGTATTCAGATCTTTTTGGAGTCTTTTGCCTCAAACAGCTTCATCCTCTCCTGGACGGTCAGTCCTTCTTTGAGGCTCTGGAGGAGAGAGAGGGCAGAGTAGGAATCAACCCAAAACCTTTTGCTTATGAGCATTTCTAAAGTGGAGATGGTTTGAGTTAGCTTTCAAACACAGCTCTTTTAGATTCTTATACTAATAATGTACATTTTAAAGAACTTAAACCAAATGTGTCAAAGCTCTAAGAATGGATCTGAAAACAAGACGTATAGGTTAACAATGCCAGTCCATCATAAGAAAAATTGAGTCCACTTTTTTTTTAATTCAGAGATTTTTGCTTGGTCATAAGCAAACCAAAAATAAACCAACCTCAAAAATACTGGTTGCCTACCTAGTGCCCTACCGTAAGGGAGATATACACTGAGTTTTATTCAGTCACCCCCATGTTTACGACAATTTTGTACTACTTCCTTAGTACAGTTGTGGTGTGTGAGGATTATAAAGTAATGTTGTATATGAAATGCACTACACACCGCTATCATACGTTATAATAAAGAAGTTGAACCCTCATTCAGATGAGGGTTCAACACGTCCACACACACCACCCAGACAGAGCTCCACACACACACACACACACACACACACACCTCCCAGACAGAGCTCCACAGGCAAACCATGTGAGATATTACCACGTGGGTACATAAATGCAGCTCACTAAACATCAGTGTTCCAGCAGTGTGTGCTGCTGGTTTTAACAGTATCCATAGGGTGGTTTCGTTCATGTGAACCCCATGTCTCACAAGCTTTAAACGGAGAGCAGGGAGTGAATGTCCGAGGAAGATACCAGACAAAAGATATATAATTATGATTTATCACACAATATTAGTAATTTCACCGCTCTCAAATCGATCCAAAACCACTAGCAAATCACTGTCAAATTGTTTTGAATTAAAAATTTTGTATGTGGAAATGTAAACACATCCTGATTACTATCCTGATTGTGTAGGGAAACTAATTAAAAGGAGGTAGCCTTGACTGATACTACTGCTTATTCTAATGGTCACAACCTTATCTAACACACACTCTATTGGAATTTTGGCATTATTGATCGATCATCGTACAGCGGGCAAAATGATCGTACAATACAATAATAATGGTACATATGGCAACGCTGGGACCACCGGTCTAGAGACATTCTCCACAGCTTTTGACGAGCTGGAAATGAGAGAGGGCATGCAGGGGGGGGCCGCTGCCCTACATGGCAGGAGGCAAAATGGGCAGTAAGTAAGTATGCAGGGGGCGCTGGGGGGCCGCATGCTCACGCTTCTCACTACTAATTCATGCTAGCTCATGCTACGTCATGTTAGTTCATGCTACATCACGCTCATTTATACTAGTTCATGCTACATCATGATCGTTCATGCAAGTTCAATGCTACTTCATGCTACTTCACGCTAGCTAATGCTACACCTTGCTATACCTACAGCATCTCTTAGCAGGGCGGGGGAGGGGGGTCAGCTATCCCAAGGGACCTGTTCAGTGATAGACTGGCAGACAGCACACACGGCAGGTCATGAGAACAGAAATATACCCAGCGCGCCCGACATACGTATGTACATATGTGCTCACCATCACATGGATAGGGTGTACTATCGCATAGATCATCTGTGAAAAACTATAGCAACAGGCCCTACCAAACGATGTCTGTGCCCCAGTGCAGCAGGCTTTTTATCAACATTTACATGACGACTGCAAGTTGGACATAAAGCGTATAAGTTTAAGAAACCTTGATCAGATTTAACTTTTTGACATTGTGCCGCGAGGCTAACACTCATCAAATGATGCAGTGACCGGTGGTTGCCAAGCAACCATTATCATGTCAACCATGGATGACATGATACTCTGAAATATCATCTCCCCCTCATCCAAGGAGAAGAGGCTTTTGAACAGAAATAGTACTTAAAATACTGCCACTTCTCTAAAATAGAGAAAATCATTGTGTGTTTTCTGGAGTTGTTGGGGGATAATATAAATAGGTTTATATATGTGTTCTGATATTGTTTGTATTTATCCACTCCTACCTTGGAGCGCACTCCCCTCAGCTGTTTGGTGAGCGGCGTTCGTTCCTTCTTCAGAAAGTCTGGAGTGCTCTTTGACTTCATAATGTCTACGAGAACAAACCAAGCCATCATTAAACCCTCTCGTGCTTAACAAAACTGTTTGCAGCACTGCAAAAATAACGTGAAAATAAAATGTGAAAGTCATGAAAATGTACTGGAAAACCAATTGAAGTAAAGTACATTTAAATAAAATCAAGTTCAAGTACAGTGAAAAGCAATGCAAAAAGGAATGTACACATAATGTTGAGTAAAAAATGGAAATCTATTTCTGTTGGAAGACTGGAACAAATACAGATTCCCTCTCCAACCCAGTACCAGCTAATGGCTGACCAGGGTTCTTAGTCTTTTTTTAAAGTAGCTATTAGCATAGACCTCTGAAGAATAAGACCCGCCTCCGAGGCTCCCGGTTCCCTCGGTCAAATGTCTATGGGAAATAACATGGGGTTTTTGAATGATCGTCCATAACAAACTCTGTAGGTAGTGAAGAAGTAAAAGCTGCGTCACGTTTTGAACTCTTTGAACACTTGGGAGAGTTGTGACGTCTGAAGTCTGCGCATAATGCTTCTTCATAATAGTTTACTACTTTAACGGCACCAACAATCCAAAACTTCAGTGGAAACCAGATGGAAAAGGTGTGTAGTTCAAAACGTGACACAGCTTTTACTTCTTCGCCACCTACAGAGTTGGTTATGTACGATCATTCAAAAACCCCACGTTATTTCCCATAGACATTTGACCGAGGGAACCGGAGCCTCGGAGACGGGACTTATTCTTGGGAGATCTATTGAGCTCTAACCGTATCCAGGGGCAACCGTCCCGTCCACCTTCCTCTCGCCCAGCGCTTCTGTGGCAACCAGGAGCTTCTCCTTCAGTTTGCCGATGTCACAGTCGGCCTTGGCCTTGACGATGCTCAGCTCTGTGTAGATGTCTTTGTACTTATCACTGGAATACTTCTTATCCTGAATATATGAGAGAGAGAGAGAGAGAGAGAGAGAGAGAGAGAGAGAGAGAGAGAGAGAGAGAGAAGAGAGAAGAGAGAGAGCAGGGGTCAGGGTCTATTACTGCAGGATTAGGGTCAGGGGTCAGGGGTCAGGGTCTCTTACTGCAGACTGCAGGGTTAGGGTCAGAGGTCAGGGTCTCTTACTGCAGGGTTAGGGGTCAGGGGTCAGGGTCTCTTACTGCAGACTGCAGGGTTAGGGTCAGGGGTCAGGGTCTCTTACTGCAGACTGCAGGGTTAGGGTCAGGGGTCAGGGTCTCTTACTGCAGACTGCAGGGTTAGGGTCAGGGGTCAGGGGTCAGGGTCTCTTACTGCAGACTGCAGGGTTAGGGTCAGGGTCTCTTACTGCAGGGTTAGGGGTCAGGGTCTCTTACTCTGAGAGCGGACTGCAGCTCATCCTTGAGGGAGTGGATCTCCTGCTTCAGGTACTGGATCTCGGACTCCTTGATCCTCAGGAGCACCTGGAGACAGAGCCTGGTGAGCGTTCTCAGAGGGATGAGGCAGCGGGCCTCCAGCGCTCACACACACACACACGGCTGAGGGAGTGTGCGTGGGCCGTACCTCCAGCTCGTACAGGTCCTTCCCATGGGTCAGAGGTGAAAGGTCCGTCTGTCCGCTGAAGCAGGAGCGGATCTTCATGATCTCATCGGTCAGCCGGTTGTTCAGCTCCTGCACAACGCACGGCATCAAACACACGCACTGTGGAGCGCTAGGGGTGTCTGTGTGACGCAGTGAACCTACGTGCGTATGCGCGCGTGCGAGAGACTGTGTGTTTGTGTGAGTGCGTGTGCGAGAGACTGTGTGTGTGTGTGTGTGTGTGTGAGTGCGTGTGCGAGAGACTGTGTGTGTGTGTGTGTGTGTGAGTGCGTGTGCGAGAGACTGTGTGTGTGTGTGTGTGTGTGTGTGTCACCTGGTTGTGTGAGTTGAGCTCCTGGTTCTCGCGCTGACACTGGCGCAGGGCGTTCCTCTCGGCCTCCAGCGCCTGGGCCAGGTGGGCGTTCTCCAGACACTTCTGGCTGTACTGCTCTGACAGCACCTCTAGCTCCCTGTGGATGGACTGCAGCTCCGCCCTGCACACAAACACGCACACACACACACACACACACACACAAACCTCCTCTTAACAGGAGCTTGTGAGGTGGACCTCCTCTTAACAGGGGGAGGTGAGGTGGACCTCCTCTTAACAGGGGGAGGTGAGGTGGACCTCCTCTTAACAGGGGGAGGTGAGGTGGACCTCCTCTTAACAGGAGCTTGTGAGGTGGACCTCCTCTTAACAGGGGGAGGTGAGGTGGACCTCCTCTTAACAGGGGAGGTGAGGTGTTTGAGGCGAGGTGTGTTTGAGGTGTGCCTCCTGGTTTTAAAGAGGTGTTGGAGGAGAACCTACTCGTATTGAGAGTGCAGCTGGTCGATGTCCGAGTTGAGGCCGCTCAGAGCCGGGCGCTGGGTCTTCTCCAGGTCCTCCTTGTGGGCGTTCTTCATGGCTTCAATGGCTGACGGCACAAAACACCTGACTTAAGTCACTCGTTTTGACAGCGTATAAACCAGTTAGAACGGTTCATTATTAACTATTATAACTGTATAATAACTAGTTATAATGTTTTAGAACTAGTACAACACCTTATGATTACAACAGTTAATGAATCAAGTATAACATATTATACTTTATTAACCACTCACATAGGTTTATTATCCAGGAAATCATAGCATTTTATTCACTAATCATAATGTTTATAAACTAATTATTATCATTAATTTCCCCATTAAATTGACTGCTTGAAACACAAGGTTTTGTAACCACTGGCCACACAGTAATTCCATGTCAGACAATTGGTTTAACTTTTTTATCGATAAAGATGTTATCTCCACCTTCCTATTGATGCTAGGTCTTCGTCATACATTCTAGATCTTTCTTATTGATGCTAGATGTTTGTTATGAATGCTATAACAAAGATCTATATTCTTCTGATACACTCTCTCTATCGACGCAAGCTGTTCACTAGATTGTCGTTTTGGTCTCCTCACCAAAGATGGTGGCAGCCGTCTCTTCCGCCAGCAGCCTCTCCCTCTCCTCCAGGAGCTTGGACACCTCCCTCTGGTGCTGCCTCTGGAGGTCCTCCACCACCTTCTGGTGGGTCTCCTCCATGGCGGCAAACCCTCTCTCACACGTAGCCTGGTGGTGTTCAGACACACCTCTGTCAGCAACGTACAGACACTCTAGCTTAGCCCCAACCACTACGAGCTAATGCACTACCACTACAAGCTATATCATTCGTATTTTTTGGTTTGACAGTACCACAAAGTGATATCAAGAAACGTGAAATACGTGTAATATAATGTAATGCAACATAATGTTAAATAACTATTTGATAATGTAAAAGGTTATGTTTTGGTAATGTGAAAGTAATGTAAAAGTATTGTGTAATACTGTAAAGTACTGTCAAGTGATTTACAAGTACTGTAAAATACTGTAACATTTTGTACAGCTATTTAAAGTAATGTTAACTTACAACATTAGCAATCTAGCAATAGTGCAAACACTTGTAGTGATTGGGCTATGAGCTACTGTACAACATGACTTCAGAGCATGCAGTGTCCAGCACTAATTTAGCTATAAGCTTTATGATCATGTTAATGTCGGAAGCCATGCAACCCTGTGGTGAGCAGGAGCCAAGATAGTTTAGTAAGAAGACAAGCTAGCACAGCCAATTAAAGTTCCCGCATTATAACATTGGATTAGATATGATTAGATGTTTTTGGAAATTGTACTAATGTAGACTGTTGTTTGATGTTATGACTGCTGCTGAAGATTGCTACCAAAGTGGAGACTTTCTAATGCAGATTTCTACCAGACTGGAGATTTATTCAGAAGTGAAACATGCAGCTAGCCAATCAGGAAATGCCTCAGTGAGGAAAGCTTTAAGTACTTTTCTGAAATGATTTTGACAATATTATTTCCAGCTTTCAATCCCTATTCATCAATGAAGATAAAGGTTGTGATGGGGTCTAAAATAGAACACTATGATGAATGATGAAGACACTACACTATGCCCTTACTTTTGTCGACATGAACTACAAACTAGTAATGTAAAAGAGCAGAAACCTTAAGACTCTCTAAGTCTCTCTGGTATTTCTCCTTCAAGCTGCTAACGTCGCCCGCCAGGTGTTTGCTGTCCAGCTCCTCCCTCATGCAGTTAATCTGCGTCTCCAGCTCCAGGATCCTGTCCTTCAGAACCACCATTGGGTCCATCTCCGCTCTGCTCCCAACACCTCCTCCATCCCCCTGCTCCTCTTCCTCCATCGGCGAGCTCGTGGCACAGGCCTCATCACCTAGCGGAGAGCTCTCAGGTTTATTCTTCTTCTGTTGCTTTTCTTGGTTGCAGCGGATGGTTTCCATGTAATGCGATTGCAACTTCCGGATCTCCTCCTCCTGAACGCGCTGAAGCTCCCGGAGCTTCTCCTGGAATCGTTCCTCGAGGTTCCTGATGTGCTCCTCCTGCCTCTCTGCCAGGGTCTCCATGTCTCCCAGCAGAACCTCTACTTGCTGCTGGCTGTCGGTGGCCGCCTCCATCAGGGCCAGCTCTGTGGTGGTGCGACTCTGCTCCGCCTGGCTCAGCTCCTGCCTGTGCCTCTGACTCATCTCCTCCTGCTCCCTCTCAAAGTTTTGCCCCAGGTCCAGGAGCTGCTTCTGCTGCTGAGAGAGTTGGATTAGCCTCTCGCTGAGCTCCTTCCTCAGCTCCTGGTTCTCCTCTTGGAGCGAGCTCACCATTTGGCCGAAGCCCAGACGTTCCTCGCTCAGAGACGACTCGTAACTCTGGTGAATGGCACTGACGCTGCGGGCGTGGTCCTGGACTAGAGTGTCCATGTCCCGACCCGTCTGACGACACCGGTTCAGGTCCTGCTGGTGGATGGCTCGGAGTCTGCAAGCAACGTAGGCCACCTGGGCCTGAATCAACGCCTCCCGCATGCAGAGCGATCCGCTGACTAGACCGCGAGAGGCTTGGTGACCTGGAAGGGTCCGGATCAGGCTGGCTAGTCCTTCAAAGCTGCCACTTTTCCTGATCTCCTCTGAACATCTGTGTAGAAGCGCAGCCTGTTTCAGGAGCTCAGCAGCAAGGGCGGATTGTGCGTGGGGCAAGGACGCCAGTGAGTTGACAGTAGAAGACGAAAGATTTTCAGGCAAGTGTCTGTTGAGAAATTCCTCAGCCATTTCCTTTGCTTCCTCCATTTCAATCTGCTCCATGTAGGGAGCGAGTTCTGGAGGACTGATGTCGGCTAACCGCTTCTTTGGACCGAAAAGGCTTTTCCTGATATCATCAATGATGTGTTTCAGGTCAGGGCTTGGGAGAGCTTCAAAGATCTCTTGTAGAGCAATGTCTCGTTTCTGTAGGTTATTATGGGCTGTTATAAGTTCCCGTTGGATTGATCTGAATTTCTCCTCATAGAGGAGTTTGAGATTTTGAATGGAATATGTGAGTTCTGCTTTGACAACAGTGGTAATGATTTCTGTGGTGTCAATGTCAACATCAGCTGAGCCCACATCTGCTGGTGGTTTAGCAAGGTCTGAATCTTTTGTTTGCCGTATTTTACACTGTGTCTTCACCTTCTCCAGATCTTTCCAGAAAGCACACTCTAGTACTAACTTCCTGGACAGAACATCAGCATACACTACAGCCAAGCAATCTCCATCAGCAGACTTGACCATCTCCAATTCTTTATGCATTTCATCGAAACCGCGCAGAAGGTCAGAGTTTGAATTCTGTATCAACAAAGCCATCTTGTTCAAAACAAGAGCCTCATAAGACAATGTCTTGGCAAAGAGGGACATTTCCTCCCCGAGCTCCTTGCTATCAACAGTATCTAATGGGTGATTTGGATACTGTGGCATGTGGCCTTCCAGGGTTTTCTCGCCTTGCCTGATGTACAGTGTTGCATTGAGCAGCTCCTTCTCGACTTCTGATAACAACAAGAGCTGGCACTCGGTGGGCTCATGGGAGCCCAAGAGGATGCTGCGTACCTTCTCTTGGCTGGTCTCAATACACACCAGGGCCTTGGCATACTGGTCTGTAGCTGCAGCAATAACACATCCTCCTCCAGCAGAGGACACTTCCTGGTTAGCTGGTTGCTCGGATGCATGAGAGTCTTCAGATTGGACCAGGATGTGACCGTCAAGCTTCTGTGTGAGGTTTCTCAACTTCTCCTCGGTGGACACAAGTTTAGTTTCTAGGGCATGTATGACGGAGATGAACTTCTCTGGGTCACTGCTATACTGAGGAGGTGTAGATGATGAGCTGGTAGTTTCTTCGCCCATACCCTGTATAATACCTTCACTGCTGTCCACCTGGGAGCTGTCCAGGCTCATGTACTTTTGGCATTGAATGTTGGAGAATCGAATTCTCTGTCTCTTTCCCAGAGGCTGCTTTCCAACCGTGAAGTTAGGGGTGTTGTAAGCCGCCTCTGCCAGATCCTCTTCGTGCTCTTGCTCTAATCTGTGGCGCTCAATGTGTAGGTCTGCGTAGCCAAGCTGTAGGGTTTTCAGATGCTGCTCTAGTTCTGCAATGCGGTCCTCTGCTATCACCAGCTTGGCCTGCAGGTCCCTCTCTGCCCCGCAGGGCTCGCCCTGCACCCGCAGGGTGTCACTTATCTGAGACATCAGCTCATCCTTGGCCAGAAGTTTCTGTTCCGTCTCTTCCAAGCTGTTTCCAAGGACAGCCATCTTCACAAGGGCTTCTTTGAGGTCCTCGTCCTTGCACGCCACCAGGCTGTCGTACATGGCCTTCGTCTGGCGGATCTCCTCCTCTTTCTCCCGGAGGAACTGGCTCATGCTCTGGAACTCCTGTGACGCTTGTTTGTAGGAGTGCTCCAGGCTGTGATAGTCGGCCTCCTCAGTGTCCAAGCGGCTGCGCAGCTTGTTCACCTCGCGGTCTGCTTCTGCTATCTGGTTGAGGAGTTCCTGACACCGGCAGGTGAGATGACCTTTCTCCTCCTCCAGCCTACGGACGCTCTCCCTCAAGGTGTCCACCAGGCTGGTTTTCTGGCTCAGCTCCTCCTGTAGCTTCAGCACCTCCTCCCTGCCCTCCTTTCCACCGGAGGAGCGCCTTCCTCTTAGCAGGGTCTCAACCTGCAACTCTGCCTCCCACAGTTTACTTTCCATCTCCTTCTGGGAGATTTCTGCCTCCGTTAACAGCCCGGTTAGGTGCTGCTTCTCCGTCTCGTAGACCTCTTGTATGCCCTTTTGGTCCTGCCTTAGGCGCTCCTCCTTCAGGGCCTGGGCCTCCTCTGTAGCACTCAACCTGCCGCTCACCTCCTTCAGCCTCTCCTGGAGCCTCTGGACCTCCCTCTGGTGGTCTCTCTGGAGGGCCTGCTGCCTCTCCAGGTGCCTGAGGACCTGGTTCCTCTCCAAGAGGCTGGCCTCGACCTCACGGAGCCTGTCCTCATTGTCCCGGAGCTGGGCCCGCAGGGTGTCTTCACTGCGGCCAAACTCCTCCTCGTGGTCCCTCGAGCGCTCCTGCTCCAGCTTCAGCTCGTTGCGCATGCGGACCACGGCCTGCTCGCTGGCCAGGATCTCTGCCATGGCCAGGGCTAATTTGGCCTGCAGGGCCTGGATCTGGACTTCGTGGCGTCCTACAGAGCCCTGGTTCTCAGTGAGGCTCCTCCTCAACGTGGGGAGCTGCTGTGGAACGACTACCAGCTGGAGCTCCGGGTCACCGTGCGTGTGCGTGCCGAGCGTGTGTGGACTTTGCCGTTGCAATCGGTGTGGCGAGGAGCAGGGGGTGGAGGAACTCTTGAAAAGATTGACGACAACAAGTTGGGTTAGTGACATCACTCCCCCTCTGCCATTGCGTATGGAGGAGCACATCTCCGAGGATGACAGGAATATTGGGAATTCTCCTTGAACTTCAAGTAAAACTGGAAATGGTTCCATTAATGTAATGAAGAAGCTTCATCCTAAGCTTTCCACTGTGCTTTTTCAGGAGTGATGGAAGATGGTGAACAAAACAAATAAAAAAGTGACCGACTACATGACACACAAGAGTGGAAAGAGGTGACGAAACTACCAGTAACTCCCTATACTATACCAACAGGGTTCTAAATTAACACCCGCCAACCCGCCAAATGCGGGTTAAAAATCATTTAGGCGGGTGTTAATAAAAACTTACTAGCCAGTTTGGCCGGTGATGCATGAGGCAATCATGTCAGTCAGAGCCGCTGTACTGTTCTCGCTCCCTGGGCAGTACTGACTACATTTCCCATGAGCACTGTCGTGATGCTACGTGATGACGTATAAGACGCCCATTGGCTGCACGCAGGCAGTGCAACCAACCAGCGCGAGAAACCATGGAAACAGAAAACACAAAGAAGAAGAAGAATGAATGAACGGAGCAGAAACTATCAAAAGAAGGGAGTGAGCTAGCTAAAGTAAATTAAAAAGTAGCCTAAACTTAAACTAAATGCGGCGGTGAGGTGTTTTGGAGAGAGTGAGGTTTTTGGGCGGGAGTGAGGTGTTTTGGAGGGAGTGAGGTGCTTTGGAGGGAGTGAGGTGTTTTGGAGGGAGTGAGGTGTTTGGGTGGGAGTGAGGTGTTTTAGAGGGAATGGGGTGTTTTAGAGGGAGTGGGGTGTTTTAGAGGGAGTGAGGTGTTTGGGTGGGAGTGAGGTGTTTTAGAGGGAATGGGGTGTTTTAGAGGGAGTGGGGTGTTTGGCAGGGATTTAGGTGTTTGGGGAGTGAGGTTTTTGGGGTTTGAGGTGCTACAGAGAGATGTGGACGGGGAGAGAGTGAGGTGTTTGGGGAGGGAGATGTTCGGGGGGTGAGGTGTTTGGGGAGGGTGATGTTTAAGGAGTGAGGCGTTTGGGGAGGGAGATGTCTGGGGAGTGAGGCATTTGGGGAGGGAGATGGTATGGATGGAAGGAGGTGTTTGGGTTGGCTTGTTTTGGCTGTGAGGTGCTTGGGGAGGAGGTGCTTGGGGCCATGGTGTTAATTATGACTGTGCCGTTAGAAAATAGTATCAATAAAAGCCTTTAACACCCTAAAAGTCTGTGTACGGGTCTACAACACCTAACATGACGTGCAAACATAAATAATGAAAGAAAGGTGTCAGAACCCAGGCGACTCGCGCAAGAAACAACAGCATGCAAAACCACATGAGTGACAGAAGAGAAGAGGATGAGCAGAGGTGACGAGGGAGAAGAAGCACAGCGCAAGGCTTGTCGATCAAGTCTCTTACCTGGACAGTATCTGTCCCAAACCATCAAACCCCAAGGAGATGTGAGCCCCCATACAGCAGTTAGTGAAACCTCATGCCCAACCCACCACATCCATGCAGTCCCAGGGTCACTCGTCTAAGCCCACACACATATTAGTAGAGTTATATCTTATCACACACACACAAATTTGACATTGAAATACTGTGTAATTATATCCAATAATCATTGTACATACACACATAGATATGCATGTGACATGTTTGCACTTGTATGGCCAACCTGGATGATACAATACCTGTGTGTGTGTGTACGTGTGTGTACGTGTGTGTACGTGTGTGTACGTGTGCGTGTGTGTGTGCACGTGTGCGCGTGTGTGTGCGTGTCGGGGGCTACCTGCAGGACGTAGCCCTCCCTGGCGCTGTGCTCGCGGTCTCGCGCCTCGTCCAGCTGCTCCTTCAGATGGAGGTTCTGCTCCTGCAGCCGGTCCAGTTCCTGCTGCTTCTCCCCCAGCTGAAGACACCACAGCATACCACCCGCCATGAGATCATCCCTCCTCACGCCACGCCACACCCCTTCTTCATCACCGTCACCCCACACTGCCTTGGCATGGGATCGTTCAGTGGGCCTTGGACTCCTACTTTGGTCTGAAACCTCCGGACCCCAACTCAGGGCCCGCCTTCCAGTTGTATCCCTATCAGCGTAACATCCATGTTCCAGTAATCCTGAATTACGCCTTAAAGGTCGCAACTGACTAGCGCGTGGCTATGGATCGATAGGTTGGTACTAGCTAGCTCGTGGCTATGGATCGATAGGTTGGTACTAGCTAGCTCGTGGCTATGGATCGATAGGTTGTACCACGAGCTAGCTAGCTCGTGGCTATGGATCGATAGGTTGGTACTAGCTAGCGCGTGGCTATGGATCGATAGGTTGGTACTAGCTAGCTCGTGGCTATGGATCGATAGGTTGGTACTAGCTAGCTCGTGGCTATGGATCGATAGGTTGGTACTAGCTAGCTCGTGGCTATGGATCGATAGGTTGGTACTAGCTAGCGCGTGGCTATGGATCGATAGGTTGGTACTAGCTAGCTCGTGGCTATGGATCGATAGGTTGGTACTAGCTAGCTCGTGGCTATGGATCGATAGGTTGGTACTAGCTAGCTCGTGGCTATGGATCGATAGGTTGGTACTAGCTAGCGCGTGGCTATGGATCGATAGGTTGGTACTAGCTAGCTCGTGGCTATGGATCGATAGGTTGGTACTAGCTAGCTCGTGGCTATGGATCGATAGGTTGGTACTAGCTAGCTCGTGGCTATGGATCGATAGGTTGGTACTAGCTAGCTCGTGGCTATGGATCGATAGGTTGGTACTAGCTAGCTCGTGGCTATGAAACAATAGGTCTGTTTTGTATGCGGACCGTCACAGCACCTTTCAATCTTCTGTCCTCTTTCTTTCAGAAAACATGCACCGTCAAATATCTGTAGTGTCCTCAATTTCTACAACCTCATACGGGGTTGGGGCCCCAGAGTGGGCGAACGCAGACGTCTTTGATTAATGAGGGTTCCCTCTCTGTAAAGGGTCCGCGCGGGGCCCACCTTCCTCACCCTACCCACATTGTATAGCGGGGACGTCCTTGGTTGTCCTGGACGATGACGAATGGTGTCAAGCTAAAGAACGTACCACTAACCTAACCTATCTCCTCTTAGCGCGTGTGAATGCAGGACCAGGGGAGCCCACCTCCTTGTTGAGCAGGGTGGCCAGTTCCCGCGGAGGGCGTCGCTCGGCACCGACGGCGGTCGCCGTGGCGATGGGCACCTGCTTCTCCTCCCGGAGGGGCGTGGTCTCCACCTGATGCCAGTGCTCCTCGATCACCCCCTGGCGATCCTCCTCCTGCTCCTCCTCCTGCTGCTCCTGCTGCTCCGCCCCGCCCCGCCGCCGCGAGACGCCCTCCGCGTTGTCCGCCTTGGCGTGCCCGTCCACCTCCATCGCTCCCTGGTCCGGGGGCGGAGCTGGCCGCGGCTGGGGCGCGGCGTTCAGCGTGGTCGTCATGGTCACGGTGACCGTGTTTGCCGCGAGGGCGCCGGCGACGCCGCGCCCCTGGTCCGACCCGCGCGCCCGCTCCTCCGCCACCCCGTCCAGGCTGGTGGCCACGGAGATCCGGGGAGGCGGGGCGGAGACGGAGGAGGAGGTCTGGGGGGAGGAGGTGCTGGAGCCGGGGGAGGAGGCCGTGGAGGAGGCGTAGGACGAGGAGGAGGTGGAGGAGGAAGGCAGGATGGAGCTGAGGTCCATGGGGTCGGGCGCCGGGCCCGTCCGGAACTCGGACCAGTCGTAGGTCTTGGATCGGCCCTCCCGCCGACGCTCCCGGACTCGGCTCTTGCGGGGCTCGGGGGAGGGGACCGGGGCCCCTGCTGGCTGCGCGGGGACCCCGGCCCCGGAGCCCTCAGGGCCGGCGAGAGGCTCCGTTGGGGACTGGAGACACTGAGCCAGCTGGGTCTTGGCCTGCTCTTCAGGTAATGACCTGCAAGAGACAGAACCAGGGTCAGAACCAGAACCAGGGTCAGAGGAACAGAACCAGGGTCAGGAACAGAACCAGGGTCAGAGGAACAGAACCAGGGTCAGGAACAGAACCAGGGTCAGAACCAGAACCAGAGTCCTGGTCAGAACCAGGCTCAGAACCAGAACCAGAGTCCTGGTCAGAACCAGGGTCAGAACCAGAACCAGGGTCAGGAACAGAACCAGGGTCAGTTACAGAACCAGAGTCAGGGTCAGAACCAGAAACAGGGTCAGGAACAGAACCAGGGTCAGAACCAGAAACAGGGTCAGGAACAGAACAAGGGTGAGGAACAGAACTAGGGTCACAACCAGAACCAGGACCAGAGGAAAGTCAGACAGTAAGCTGATAGCAGCTAGTCGACGACGCTAAGAAACACGTCCATGAACAAAGTCCATTCAAGTAGAAACACCTTTAGTCAGGTTGAGATGCAAAGTGACATAAACACAGGTATAGACACTTTTATACACTGCTTTATACAGGAGCAAATCTGCAGCAGTCTCAATGGCTATCATCAGCAGTACTAGCTACTAACAGAGGAAAGTAGCACAGATAGCAGTTAGCCCACGATGCTAGGGAACATGCCCACGAACAAGACATTCGAACAAGTAGATAGACAGGTACATAAACATATATAGACATATTTAGACACAGTCCATATAGTTACAACAGTGTGGTCAAAAGTCCTTAAAAGCTGGAAAACAGAAACAAGTAGCACAGTTAGCGATTAGCCGACAATGCTGGGCACGATGTCCATAAACACAGGCCATTCAGACAGAGGCACATAGACACAGATACACATTTAGACTGAAGACAATGTTTCATTCACAACAAGTGCAGCAGTCCTCACTAGCTAGCCTCAGTGCATGGACTAGCTTCATAACATAGCCTAGCCTTATAGCATACAAAGCCTTCATAACATCAGGCTGAACTGTACAGAGCAGAGCCGTTTGCCTCAGTGGGGAGACTTACTTATTGGCTAAAAGAAAGCAGAGCTTCCTCATAAAATGGAGACCCACGCAATCTCCCGTTTCCATTTTATCGTGGGGTTGACTGTGGATATGTATGTGCAAGTGTGTGTGTCTTTAAATATGTGTGTGGGTGTGTGTGTGTGTGTCTTTAAATATGTGCGTGTGTGTGGTTGTGTCTTTAAATATGTGTGTGTGTGTGTGTGTGTGTGTGTGTGTGTGTGTGTGTGTGTTTATGTGTGTGTGTATGACCAGACAACAGCAGGATCAGGAAGAGGTGGCATGCAGAAATGACTAAAATATCCCACATTCTCCGGCACCGCCAGGAGAGATCCAGTCAGGCGACGGCCAGTCTGACATCTGACACACACACTGAGATACACACACACACACACACACACACTCATATTATGGATGGACACACACACACACACACACACACACACTATATATTACTTAGATAGTCCTCACAACATATTTAGATGCCTCTCATCAACAACAGGGTGCTTCATCACATGACCTCATGACATCATCACATCAGCACAAAGCCCCCGCAAGCCAGAGATCCTATGACATGTAGAAGAACGCCAAGGCCAACATCACTGAGCGGTGACATCACTGGGTTAGAGGGGGGGGGGGGAGGGGGAGGGATGGCAAGTGGTCCAACCTTGACTTGAGAACTGACAGCTTCAGAGCTAGATGCTTCCTGAAGACATGACGTCCAGCAGAGAGACCGAGAGAGAGAGAGAGAGAGAGAGAGAGAGAGAGAGAGAGAGAGAGAGAGAGAGAGAGAGAGAGAGACCGAAAGAGGAGAGAGGAGATAGAGAGTCCAAGAGAGAGGAGAGAGAGAGAGAGAGAGAGAGAGAGAGAGAGAGAGAGGGACCAAAGGAGAGGGAGGTGGAGAGAAAGGTTAATAGTTTCATCAGAAAGCATTGTGAGTGCAGGGTTATGTGGTTGTGCTGGGATGTGAACGAGTGCGGGTGCTAGGGGAGGCTCTTGGTTCCTGGGCGGTCCTCACCGGGTGACGTCTGGGGCCGTGGCCGGCCGCACGTTCTTCAGGATGGCCTGGATCCAGTTCCTCCGTATGCCCGACGTCATGGCCGACAGCGTGCACGCCCCCTCCTTACTCTGGAGGAGGAGGAGGAGCAGGAGGAGGAGGAAGAGGGAGCAGGAGGAAGAGGAGGAGGAGAAGCAGGAGGAGGAAGAGGGAGCAGGAGGAAGAGGAGGAGGAGCAGGAGGAGGAGGAGGAGGAGGGGGAGCAGAAGGTAGAGGTGGAGAAGCAGGAGGATGAGGAAATGGTGGACTTTAACAACGGCAGTATTGTGTTATCATGTTGATAGCTCTGTAGTGGTCATCATGTTGGTTATGTTGGGCAGGGGAGACACCCTGGTGGGGGTCTGATCAGGTTCATGAACTGTGTGCAAGTATGTGTTAGTATGTGTATGCACATGACTATGAATAACTGTGGATACATGCCTGTGTGTGTCTGTCCTGTGTGCCGAGTGTGTGCATATGGGCATGTGCGTGTGCTGTGTGCGTGTGCCTGTGTCTGCTGCGCGTGGGCTGTGTGCCGAGTCTGTGCTGTGCGTGTGCGTGCTGTGCGTGTTGTGCGTGTGTGCGTTTGCATGTGTGTGTGTGTAGGTTGCAGGGAGGCAGATGCAGCCAGCAGAGTTATGTGTGGTGAGACAGGTGTAGACAGGTTGTGTATCTGGTGGTGGTGGGGGGGGGGGGGGGGGGGCATCAGGATTGATGCCTGGTGATGTCAACAATCTCCCTGAAGAGACGAGGGCCCAGCAACTACTGTCAGACAGTGGGGGTCAGACAGTGGGGGTCAGACAGTGGGGGTCAGACAGTAGGAGACTCACAGTCGGGGTCGGACAGTGCGTGTCGGACAGTGGGGGTGCGTAGGGATCAGACAGTAGGGGTCAGATGTGAGGGGGTTAGGTAGTGTTTATAGCCTGCTGGGTCGCTGTGTTGGTGTGTAGAACTCACCAGGATCTGGAAGCCATAGTTCCTCTGGACGGGGAACTCGGTGACATCGTAACAGGAGGACAGGTCCACCTCTCCGTCCAGATCACACGCCTGCAGACGCACATTAGGAACCTCTTTTCAGCTACACTTCTGTGTTTACATCAATATTTGCCTATTGTATGGGGAGCTGCCGCTCCCCATACACGCAGAGCGTGTGGGGCCCCACGTACCTGGCGGGGGCCCCCAAAATTAAGTTTGCTAAAAAAATGTCATGATAATTATTACATTACAAAAAATATATAAATTAGGTATGAAAAGGCCCATTGTTGTTTTCTCTTAATTGTGTACCCTATAACTCAATTCATGGAAATTACATGTTTTTACCTAATATATAAAAAGAGTCCCCCCCACCGCTTCCCTGAAATGGTACAGCCTTCAAAGCTCTCGTCTTTTCGCATCGGAGACGGAGCATCCTTTCTCAGCGCAGTTTTTCTAAACTGAAACTCATTCCATATCTATGGTCAACAATGGACAAGAACGCTTAAGTAGCAGGTAGGGTGTCTTATGATGACTTGATTAGTGATTTTGCTGCCAGAAAAAGTCGTCATGCACCTTTGTAAAGCCTCCTGCAGCTGCTAAGAATGCACACACAATTTTGTATTGCACACAATCCAACAGTTACAGTTCTGCATGGTGTAGGGAAAATATTTTGATTAGGACAATACTGCACTTTGAGGTAGTTTTCAGTGTGTGAAAAATAGTTGTGTGTTGTGTGTTTGTTTTGATGATGCTACTTCCTTTTATACCTCATTCATGTGCATAATTATTTTTGTTAATCTTTGGGGCATGCAGTTGTTATTATGTTATTATATTGTCATGCTGCTGTTAAGAATTTTTTTTATAATACTAGATATTATTTATATATTACTAGTGCTGGTGCTGCTGTTGTTGCTGTTATTTTGTAACTCTATGATGACAATTTGTTTTATATATTACTTAATAAATACATTTTAATGTTTATATATATATATATATATATATAATGTCAATTTAAAAATAAATAGCAAAGGTTTGAGTGGGAACTCTGAAAGTTTTGTGTGTGTGTGTGGCTCCCTAACCATTTATGACCATTAATGCCTAGGGCCTCCTTACAAAGGACTCTAGTTGTAGTCACTTATTGGTATTGCAGTGTATGACAACATGAATACTGGTACCTCTTCTGCGATGGAGTCCTTGTAGTACCTCAGGCTCTGGTCGGTTAACACAAACCAGTGCTTCTTCCACTGCAGACACCATCAAACACACAGGTAGGATTTCAGAAGAGCTTCTCATCATCATTATCATCATTTTCATCACAAGAGTGAGTATATAAGTTGATATGTACCAGCATGGACTATTTTTCTCTTCCCCAGTTAAACCAGTGAGGAGGTCACTCACCATTCCGTCGTCGTACAGCTTGGTCATCCATCCCTTCTTGAAGTTCAGCAGATCAGGCTGCCAAAGGAAACAAGACAACGGTCAGTTTATGTTGCGGTGACGTTCTACTCCCCCTCCCCAGAACACTCAGCAGACGACAGCAGAACCTGGCACCTAGTCCGTCCCGTGTGGACTGTATACGAGGGGAACTCTGACATCACAGCCACAACAACAACAGCCACAACAACAACAGCTCAACACTTTGGGCTCTTAAGTTTTTCAGGTATTTTGGGTTCCACATAAAGTGTGACCCCAAAACGTTCATTTGTATTCCAGACATCTTCAAAGGTCAATCTTTGGAAATGTCGAAGGTGGCGTTGAATAAAGGTCTCAATGTTGAAAAGAGCTGCCAAAATATCTGTAGACAAATTTCAAATATTGGACCTGAAGCATAAAAGTCAGAACAGAAGTAAACAAACAGAATTTGTACAGAAGTACGTGCTTGTAAGCAGTTAAATACCAGAACACAGAACCAACCAACCCAAGCACCGAGCCAAACCAAGGGCCCCCCCCCCCCCCCCCATCATGTTCTCCAAACCCATCGTGGGGACCAGCGGTCCACCAACAGCCCTACCTTGTTTCTACTGATCTTCAGATGCACCGGAAAAGAGTGACACAGAGTCATCCTGAGTGCCACACATCTCCAGGAAACCAGCACACACCCGGAGACACAGGGGCAACACCAGCACACGCCCGGAGATACAGGGCCAACACCAGCACACACCCGGAGACACAGGCCAACGCAGACGACAGGCGCTCAGGCACTCTCCAACCCAGGCAGACTGGCTAACACCTCCGGACCCTGACTGACACTGGCCCAGGGAGTCAGCTCTCTATTTATATCACTGGTCTGGGGGTCGGGGTGTTGGGTGGGTATGTCGACATCAATACCCCCCCCCCCCAGTCCCCTCCGGTTGTTTTGGTTGTGCATGTGTGGGAGGTGCAGGGTGTGTGCGTGTGTGTGTGTGTGTGTGTGTGTGTGTGTGTGTGTTGCGAGTGAGTCCACCTCCATAGGTTGAGGTTCAGGCAGTGTGAGCCCCAGAAGGTCAGCTAGAGCATTGTCAACACTGGACCTGAGTGAGTACGGTAAATATAGTCTAGTGAAACTCTCAACCAGTTTCAGCAACGCCCTTTCAGGACTTTTCCTATGTGGGTTTTTAAACTTCAATAAAAAGAGACAGGCATCCAAAGGAGGACATACCTGATTTTAATTAATTTGCGATTATTATTACGACTGAAAGAAGTGATGTCAGTCATCGATTGTTTTCTTGTTTTTGAAGCGATGCTTCCAGCCATGGCAGCGGTGATGTGTTCCCTGAACTACGGCGTTGTCATGTGCAGGAGCAGGGCCTCTGCTGGCTGCATGCTGACCCCTGGTCAGCACTGAGATGTGTTTCTCTCTGGGGCTGTTCTGCCTGCTCACTGACGGAGAACAACTTTGGTACCTGCAAGGTCAGGCCTGGTGTAGAACACCACAGAGGGCCGTCAGCGTGGTCCAATTCCCACCGTATCGCCCTGGGTCATGTGGTCCCTTAGGCTCTTCATCACAGATGGGAATGGTTGTTTCTGGCCCTTTCCCACGGTCAAGCCTAACCCTGCGCTGTACTGAGTAGGGAGATCTTTTTAGTTGTCTCTTCCTGCTCAATTGTAAGTGTGGCAATTCCATACTTCCATACCTAGTAGGGGTGTAACGATACGCGTATTCGAACCGAAATATTTCGGTACGGGTCTAACGGTTCGATGCACGTTTCATTTCGGTATGTACCGAAAAAATAAAAATAAGAATAATAATAAGTGTTTATAATAAGTTTTTATTGATTATCACACACTCTGTTAGTGTCTTGTCTTGTCCTGATGTTTTGTGTTGAGGACCAAAATGGAAATAAGTCCTGGACTTTTGTGTTTTTATCCTCAATTGTATTTGATGTCTTTTCATTTGTGTAAGGCATTTGTTTGATACAATGTAATAAATCAAATCAACATCAAATTGTTTAATGAAATAATAAAAACTGCTGTACCGAAAAACATACCGAACCGTGACTTAAAAACCGAGGTACGCACCGAACCGTGACTTTAGCGTATCGTTACACCCCTACTACCTAGTGTTATTGTGAGCAAAAAGGTGATGCGCCAAAACGTGAGTCACGAGTATGACTGCTCAGGTGAGCCATGTCAAACTAAAGAGGTTTGATCCATTTCATGACAACACTGCTAGCCGTTCTCCAGAACGGTACGAGCAGGGAACAGTCCACTGTGATATTCTCCCCAGGCACGTAACTCCAAGTCATGTGTAACTTGAGCTTAATCACAATTGTAAATTACAAGCATATGAACAGTAAAGGGAGATCATTGTTTTTTTTTGTTTGTCAAAATGCCAGAGTCAACGCAGAGCCGCCAGCAGTGTGGTACAATGTACCACCTGGTGGCGGCTTGTGGAACTATAACAACAACCGGTAAGCGGTTAATGACCGAGGGTCAGAGGTTGCTCAGTGGTGTGGAAGAGGACAGGAGGCCTTCTTATTCTGGTCTATGAGTTATTGATATGATATAACATGTGTCCACTATATATATGTATATATATATATATGTGTATATATGTATCGATCTCCTCACCGTGGTGGATGCGTCGGCGGCTCTGCGGTCCAGAGACTTGGCTCTTCTCAGACTGGAGGCGGAGGAAACATCTGGACTGGTGACCCTCCCAGCATCCAAGGACATCTCCTGAGAGGCAACCATCAAGAACAACTCCATAAACATATATTAAAGTATCACAAGAGACAATGGAGACAATCAAGATCTACCTAATAATCTAAAATTGATTCAATTCTATGATAAATACTTTTGTATACATTCATGATTATACAAATAAAACATTTACTGGTCGGTTTGCCAGGTAGCGTCGCTCAGCCCTGCCCTGTCTCGGAGCAGACGCCGGCTCAGAGGCCGTCTCCGTGGAGACCTGCGTGTCCATGCACTCCAGGGGCGGACCTTCCTTAATGCGCCCAATCACCTGCGAGCGCCTGGAACACAAACAGGAAGAGGAAGAGGCTCATTCTCACCCGACATCATCCTGTAATGAGTAATCACTTATCTACTTAGATTTTGTTCTATTTTCTTGAGCACAGCAATTGGGACAAACAATTTAAGTCATTCATTCATAAAGTTGTCTGATTCTGAATAGTTAAATATCCACATTCATATTCTCGTATTTTTATCTGGAACTAATAAAGTACATCTTATTTAAAATGTAGGCCGACTCAATAATGAGGATTTATAGTTGATTGCCGTCTTGTTTAATGTATGCACCACAACCAAACTAATTCCTGTATGCCGAGTCAGATGCAATAAGATATTTCAGACTGTGACTTCTCATGATCTGATTATTTCAGCTTGGCCCCCCGCCAGGTACAGCTTTGACGCTGCTCCTCGTGTGGTCTCTGTGATCTGAGGTGTTTGGAGGGATTCCACGGCCCAACTGGGGTATACAGCGTCTGAGCTAACCAAAGCCGTTTCTACATGAAGTGTGGAGGACTTGATGAGGCAGTGAAGACACCGGCCTCAGGGAGCCCTGCAGCAGTGTGGGGAACATGATGGACAGGATCAACGTCTTCTCCTCCGAAGAGCAGCAGAACTTCTAGAACAGTGTTTCCAACCTGCAGGCCGAAACCCCACTTGGGGTCAACTGCAATGCCTCCCAGATCCCAGGAGGGCCTTCTGACCTTAGAGCTACTTGATGAGAGCCTCATGAGACCATCCAGATACATAGGTTAGCGTTTCCAAATGAACTTCAGTCTGCCCTTTGCTGAGCAGCATTTTATTTTGCACATATGGAAATAAATCAAATGATGTTGTCCAAAAAACTCCATCAGAGGAAATAACTAAGTGACGCTCTCTCTTCTCTCTTGCCCGGTTCCAAGGCAAAAACATCTTCTCCTTTAAGACAAACCTTGCGTGCTAATTTCTGTTAATCTTTCAACATGATTATTTGGACTAATGGTTGTGAATTGACCTTCCGTGTTCCACTCTCCAAGGCGGGGTCATTGTTTCTTTAATTCTGCAGACCTTGTATTTGAGTAAAACCCCTCCCCTTAGCGCTGATTGGTCCTATTATTTAGTCATTCATGGAAGAGGCTTTGAATGGGCTGGAGGCCAGACTGATCGACAGAGAGGAACAGAAGGAGAACTCAGAGATAGGGAAGGCCTCACAAGGAAAACTCAATGATACATGTTGATGGGAGAAAAGGGTAAACGGCCCCCAACATCCCACTAGCTGGCCTCATGATTCAGCTGCGACTCATAGGCACCTCACTGGGTCATCGAGGTTACGGGAGGACTGAAGGATTGTGTTCAAATGATGGGCGGGGAAGCAGATGACCCACAATATAAGAAGTTTGGGTTGCAAGAAAGTTCAGACTTCAAAAATGGGGTTCCAGGCCAAGAGAAGTATGGAACCACACTGTTCTAGAACCACTGTTGTAGAAGGTTCTGGTGGAAGACATTGAGCGTGTGCCAGGTGGTGACGGAGGAGATGTGTGTGTTATGTGGGGACACCCATCTGGAGATGAAGAGGATGAAGGGTTAGGGTTCAGATCCCAGGAACAGCAGGTCGAAGGGGACCCATGGGGGGAAAGAGAGCGAGTAAGTGAGAGAGCAAGCGAGTGGGTGAGTGAGTGAGTGAGTGAGCGAGTGAGCGAGTGAGCGAGCGAGTGTGTTCATACTAGCGCTTGAGATTTCCGTCCGACAGCAAGCCGGAACGAAGGGTTATCTAAATTGCCAACTTATTTTAGGGGTTCACGTTGGGTTTGGCTGTGTTTACTTAATACATTGAAAAGCCGGCTGTCGCAGGCGATCGCAGTTTGGTTGCACCAGAGAAGAGGGGAAGGTTTGAGCAACGCTTTGACGACGTGCATCATCAGAATAATGGAGGGTTTCTGCAATGCAAAAGTTGCGACAAGACAAGAAATGCAGCGCAGTAGAGGAGCCTAGACGTGTGTAATAAGACTGTTAGTATATTACACGTTTCTGTTTTTATTAATGTATTTGTGATCATACTAATGTTATAACACAAGTCAATTCTTAATTTAACTATTTAGGATTGACCTATTAACATCTTAGACAAGAGGGCCGATTTCCCCATAACATGTGGAACTACTGCTGGCCTGTCTGTAATAACTGACCCACGGTGGGTGACGGTCACCGCAAACCATAAAACCGTCATCACCACCTTTAACCCAAAGACTTCAGCATCCTCCTCTCTCTGTTCCTCCAATCAGACGCCCTGTTATCGCACGCTGCGCTCTCATTGGCCAGAGAGAGGAGGAATGAGGTTTCAAATGCTTTAAGAAAACAAACTCGTAGTGTGAATCTTTCCCTTCAGAGCAGATAGACCACTGCTACAGAATCAAGGTTTTATCTACTGATCGTTTGTCCTTCATTTCTACAGTGTTATTTCAATAACGCAGGAAGCAAAACAACAATGTGCGTAGGAGGGCTGCTTGGCCGCCGGTGACTTTCGGATCCACTCATCGGTCCGAGTCTGACCCGAGTCTGGTTACACAGAACCTCAATGTTTACACAGCTTCCCTAGTACGAGAGAGGAACTTCTTCCAACCATCACAAAGCAAACAGGGGCTTTGAACAGTATGCATGTTTTGCATACTGGTGAATTGGTGAATTTGATGAATTGCAAATCGATCAATGTTTACTCATTGATTCTTGTGTAGTGGCCACGTTTTGCTAAAATAGCAACAAAGTCTATTTTGTCATTTTGCTGCGTGATCCATCTGCTGTGACTCAACAGACCCCACACACACCGCTGTCCTGTTGAGTCCAGCAGGGGGGAAGAGGAACTGTGACGTGAAGGCCATGCCACTAGTTTCTAATTGCAACTCAAGCCATCTCGTAATCCTTTCTTTAAGTAGATGAACCCCACCCTTTGTAACAGGAACCTTGGTTTAAAAACGGCGGGCTGTAATCAGGTTCTGGCTTATTAAAGCGGAGCAAAGATGCCGTTTCGGAACGGGTTCGGGCAGGAATTTGCCCGGTCAAAGCTCTTATTGGTGTGGTTGCTACTGCAAGCAGCACATTATAAGTTTTCTTTATTCCTGTTTTTTGTGCAGTTAACTGCTCCTGCATACTTTCAGCTACAGAAACCATTCAACTATCAAAACGTCCAGCTCTTTAACGACATGATGGCTATCTCTTGGCGTTTTTTCAACTCTTTCAACTTTTTAAACTATTACGCTTTTTCAGCTTTTTTTGTGTGCGTGCGTGTGTGTGTGTGTGTGTGTGTGTGATGAGATCCCAGAGCAGAGGTGAAATGACAAGCAGCAGGAGTCAGAGGCATCGGTGGAGGGGAGGAGCCAGGGGCCACAAGGGCCACCGGACCCAGGGGGCCCATGGGAGAGGAGCTGCAGTAGCTCCTTGGTGAGGCCCCTGGAAGAGAGCAGAAGCAGAAGAGAAAAGTAGGAGAAGGCAGAAACCGGTGGGAGATGCAGAAGACGTCTGAGCTCCCCGGCCCCCCTGGCGTCTCCAGCAGGGGGGGCTAGACGCGGGGGGGCTGAGGAGCTGAGACTGAAGCCTAAAGACCAGCTTTGGGAATCCATTTTGTTTTCTATTTCTGGAGTAAGAGACAGATTCAAATGTGTCATTTCTGTACCACTGTATCATGCGTTACCCACAGAAATATTTTTCAAATTCCTTGAGATACTTGCACACTGTGCAGCTGTGTTTTAGACTAGGTGGTGCAGCGGTTACTCCGGTATTGACTGCATGTGTGGATGATGGTTCTCAGCCTCCCTTGTGAGTCGACTGGCTCAAATTAAAGCCGTTTCTCAATACCAAGTACGCGAACTACGTACTCGCGGACTTGGAAGTACGTACTTGGCAAGTCCGGACTTTCAAGTACAGACTTCCGAGAACGCGAGTACGCACCTGCAATTGGAACAGCAGCGGACTCGATGATGCATTCTGGGATATTTAACGGTCCCAAGTCCACACGAGTCACCTCCGATGCATCCTCGGTGGAACGGCCTCATCGAGAACGCATCGAGAACACTTCCGGGTTTTACGACAGTACTCGCGTACTTGGAATTGGAACAGTGCTTGGGCTACCACTGATGACGTGTATCGAGAACGCAAGTACACGAGAACGCGAATTGAGAAACGGCTTAAATGTTACAGAGCCTGCTGGCTCGCGCCGCCTGACCCTTTAGCAAACAGCGGCTCTAGAAGCGACAGCCACGCTGACGTCCGAGCCGTCCTCCCTAAAGCTGCCGTCCTGCCGCCCCGCCGCCCCCCGGGACATCTCACCTGCGCTCCTCGCCAAACAGCCTCGCCACCTCCTCGCGCCCGGGGCTCCTGGTCCGCGCCCGCAGCTCCTGCCGCTTGCGCTCCGAGCGGAACGCCTCGCGGTAGTTCAGCCGCCGCGCGCGCGGGACGTCCGACAGCTCCGCGTACTCGCGACCGGGACGCCCGGCCCGGCCGCCGCCGCCGCCTCCTCCCCCTCCTCCTCCACCCCCTCGCCCCTCCACAGCGGGGCCGGGGGGCCCAGTGCTGCTGGGCTCAGAGTCCAGGGAGCTCTGGGAGGAGCTGACGGTGGAGTAGCTGGGGGAGAGTAGGGGGCCCGGTGGGGGGGCGGGCTCTGGGGAGGTGGGGGCGGGAGGGGGGTCGGCGGAGGAGGGGGAGGAGGAGGAGACGGCGTACCTGTGGTTGGAGGTCCCCGGGGGGGCGGGGGCGGCGGAGAGGGCCAGGTGCTGCGGGGGGTGCTGCAGGGAGTCGAAGGGCTCGTACTTGGTCTTCTCCAGGGAGAAGTAGCCGCTCTCCACGCGGGGCTTCCGACCGCCGCCCGCCGCCGCCGCCGCCACCGCACCGTCTGTGACCACCAGGGGGAGGAATAGGTTATAAGAGGGCCCTGTTTTACCACCAGGGGGAGGAGGATGTTATGAGAGGGCCCTGTTTTACCACCAGGTCACAGGGAGGGGCTGATGACACTCACACCTGGTGGTAGAATAGGGTCCTTAACAGCCAGCGAACCAAAAAAGCTTTTATTTTTGCTTTAAGCGTGGTGATGTTTCTTACGAGATCATGAACGTAGAAATCGATAAATACGTCGAAAGATACGTCGAACGCAGAAATCGAGTAATTTTCACCATTACTACCATTACTAAAATAAGACTCTTTCCATCTTTTCATGACGGTGACTGAAAGTATCGTCGGCATCACGACGACGGGTTTGCGGGTGTGTGTGGAGCTCTGCCTGGGCTGTGCAGACGAGAGCGGGTTAGGCTTCCCGGACACCTGTGGTACAACTACGGTGCGTGTGGATGTAGGGAGCTCCGTCTGAGCAGCGCTTTATTCTGATGTCCAACGTCAGACTGAGGGTTAAGCTTTTCGGTGTAACGCCACAATGTCTATGCGCATTTCACAAACAACGTCGCTCACTATATCACTCATACACAACGATACTAAAGAGGCATCACAAAGTTGCCGTGGGGGTAACACCTCATTCATCCTTTTATCTCAGTGAATTCCAGCTGAAACTGCAGCTTCACCGGCCCTTTAAATGAACTTAACTTAAATCATCAACATTCAGCTTTCAAGTTTCATGACCTCTTGAACTCTAAAGCCGTCACCGCAGGCTGAGCATTCATGGTGGGTGGGGCCAGCCCTGCTTATGTATCTGATGGATTTGGACATTTCTCCGCCGGGATGCTGCACTCGGCGCTCCAATCATTTAACCTTTGACCCTGGGCTGATGCTGACCTCTTGAAGCGCGTCCAATCGAGATTACAGCGTTCGACAGATCAACGGCTCACCGTCCTGGGTGGCGGGGGCGGCGCCGCGGTCCTGGGGCTGGTCCAGCTGGCTGATGCAGGAGGAGCTGCGGCTGTAAGGGATGGAGGTGGGGGCCCGGGACCAGCGGGCGGGGGCCTCGTCCTGCCACAGGCTGGCCCGGGTGGCCGGGACCCGCTCAGCGCCCGCGATGCTGCTGCTGCTGCCGCCGCCGACGCCGCCGCCGCCGCCACCGCCGCCACCGCCGCTGCCCGGACCCCAGCAGAGACCCCCACTGCTGCCCACGCTGGTGACCGCCACCTTGGCCGGGCCAGGCTCCTGTAGGGGGAGGAGGAGCGTGAGGAGGGGGGTGATGTTGTGTAAGAGGTGAGAGGAGTTGACAAGAGGACCGCCACCACAAGAGAGCGACAGAGCGAGACAGAGTCAACCACAGTGACAAGGTTTTATTGCTATTTTATTGTTTGGCGGCTTTGGCAATACAAACGGGTCAGGCCATTTTAATAAAGGAAAGAAAGAGACAGAGAGCACGACAGGGTGAGCGAGAGAGCGACAGAGAGAGAGAGAGAGATAAGAGACTGAAAGGACAACTCGGCAAAAGAACAAAGAGCTCTTTGACTGTAGACATACCTGAATTACACACACACACACACACACACACACACATTAATTAGCTCTCTCTCTCAACCCACATCTGCTAATACAACAGCTCCAAGGCATAGAAGAGAGAGGGAGACAGAAAGAGAATGAGACACAGACACCGACAGGGGGGCCAGACAGAAAGACAGACAAAGATAGGCAGAAAGGCAGACAGACAGCGACAGAGACAGACATGGAGAGAAACAGATAGACAGACAGACAGAGAGATAGAATGAGATACAGTCATACAGACAAAGAGAGAAAGAGAGCGTATGATACAGATAGATAGACAGAGAGAGAGAGCGAGAGATACAGACAGACAGACAGACAGAGTGAGATGCCAGGGAGAGAGCAGAGCACACAGTTCGAGAACACCCCCCTTCACCAGGATTGAATGTGATCAGAATCAGCATAAGATTAGGATTAAAATGGGGATTAAGATGTGGGATTCAACCATCACAGCACAGGGGGAGAACGAGTTTAGAGCCAGAACTCACAGCGTGCCCGTTCAACTCTTCAGTGGAAAAGTGACCGTTTGGAGTTATGGTGTCCTGCCAATAATAAGACACCTTATTGGTTAAACTGACCAATAATAGTTCAAACAAGATACAATGTATTTCCCTCTATTATGAGAACTCTTATCGGGGTGGAGGGTTCGACCATGGTTACTGCATTTGGTTTTTGGTTGGCTTAGAGGGCGCCAAGTGAACCCACTGGTCATAACATGGTCAGGAAGTGACAGGCCCCAATAAAAAAAGAAGCATTCAACCACCAGGTGGTGTTGTGGATGTGGCTGGATTCGAATGTTTAGTTGTTTTTTTTAATACTCAGAGGACTGAAGTGAAGGACAGAAGTGTTGCGCTGTCATGAATGGGAGTGCATGGACTCTCAGTCTTATCCCTACATTATCCTGTTCTCTTTGCAGTGAACCCATCGTTTCCTGCTTGACATTAATAAAGTGGATCGTCTTAATCCCCTCTAGTATCGTGTGAAGTAGAGCAGAGGGTTCTGTGCGTTGTTTGCCCTCTGAGAAGGAAACTGAAGGACCTGTTCCTCGGCACACGCTGGGTTAGCTTCAGTCAGACCCTCCCAGAAGGTAAACACGTACACCACCCCACACCCTAAGAACCCCACCCTGCACCTCCGTCAGGTTACGGGGACACGATGGACACCTCCTCGCCAGGGGTGTGGACGTCAACACTTGAGTAACCGTAGAGCCCCCCCCCCCGACTCTGAGGGTCTAGCTGTAGGGGAGAGTTGCTGTGCAGATGGTGAGGGTCCGACAGGGGGGGGGGGTGCATCCCAAAGGAGGGAGGAGAGGGTGCTCAAGACGTACATTTTGCTTTGTTATACAGAACAAAGATGATGGCGTTGGAGGTGTAAGTATTGCTGATCAATAGAGCTGAGACTAGAAATAGAAGCGTGTCTCAGCTTCTTCCATTTGAAACGTCTAGTTGTAATGTTAAAGGTCTCCATTGTTGGACTTCTTATCATTAATACATGCAAACCAATTAATTCCTTCTACTTATAATGAGGCTAAATGATAACTGCATCATCAGTTGTTAGTGATACGAGTTCAGAGTGCTTTGGCGTTGATGATTAAGTGCTCGGGCCTCTCAGAATGGCTGTGGGGGGGGCAGAGATGAAGGTGGGGATCCCTGCTGTATGTGGTGGTTTCTCGTTACCCAATGCGGGGTTGATGAAGATGATTCCCCCCCCCCTCCCCCGGTGGTGGACAGACGGGCGCCTTGGTTTCCTGCTGCTGTGCCGGTAACTCTAACCCTGCTCTGCACGCAGTGTGTTCATCAAAACACACTGCACTACGTTGTCTAAACACACTATGCTCACAGACAGCAGACAGTCAACCAGGGTTGCTGTGGACTGATGTCTGTGAGCAGAGACCAGTGTGTCAGCACCAAATCTGTAGGCAACAGCCCAACACGATGATGTCTGAAGCCTTCCATTTGTAGTTTGTATTTGTATCTAGTTGCATGCAGGGAAACAGTCCCTGTGGAGATCAACCATCTGGGAACCCATCTGACAGGGGGGGGGTCAGGCTAATCCTTGGGGAGTGGGACCAGGCAATAACCTGGACATCAAATGGGTCGATTTGTGTATAACCTTGAGACAGAAGGAGTCATGATATGACCTTGAATGAACAACGGTCAGACTAACACCTGGAGAAAGAAGAGCATGGAGTGGGGGTCAGGCTATCACCTGGAGTAGGACTGGGAGGGTCTGGTGTATGACCTGGGGAATGGGGGTCAGGCTATCACCTGGAGAGGACAGGGAGGGTCTGGTGTATGACCTGGGGAATGGGGGTCAGGCTATCACCTGGAGAGGACAGGGAGGGTCCGTGTATTACCTGGGGAGTGGGGGGCTCCACCTTGCGCTTCTTCTTCAGGTTGTGTTTGTTGGTTCGGGGGTAGATAGTCAATGCCTCCTGCCACCTGCAGAGACCAGAATACACAGCCCACACCTTCATCACAGAGAGGAAGAGGATGACGGGAGATGCAATAGATCCAGGTTGGACATCTATCTTTTCATCGTCCTCAGCATTGCAGACATAAACTCCTTAGATTAGTTTCTGTTTCCTCAGTTCCTGAACCTGACCCTTATTGCATTGCGACCTTAACGTCTCTCTGGAAGCAAAGGCTGTCCTGTGAGGCCTTTTAAAAAAGGCTAATGTCTTCATAATTTATTTTAATCACAATTTAGCATATTCTTTTTCCTAACCCTAACCCTATTTCCTGCTGTTACACATTAATTTCCCCTTGTAGATTAATATAATACCAGTCTAATCTGACCCAACATAATCCGATCCAAACTCTGCCATGGATTGAACATGGGAGTGGATTTTAGATAAACTGTTTTTTTATGTACACTTGATGAAGTGATCTTATAGTTTTTAAGTCTGTATATTTTTTAATTATACTGTTTTTTTAGCAGGCCAACTCTTCTTTCAGTATCCTTGTTTGGTATACTTGTTTATAAATCTGTTTATATTTGAAGTATTCTTATTATTGAATGGTATAAGTGTGTGTGTTTTTCAGCTGGTCATTGGGGTTAGTGACGTCAGAGATCAGGGGTTAAGGGTCAGAGTTCAGGGGATAAGGGTCAGATTAGGACAGCAGGATGGATGGGGGATTAGCAGTCCCTGGTACGACCACCAGGGGGTAGACACCCACATTGTTTCACCTCTAGGAGGGTCTGATATGGTTTGTTTGGACCAACATGATCCAGAGCATGATTTGACCCTGGGGGCCATACCGATATTCGTGCAGAAATGTCATGTTGTTTAATGATAAACAAATAATGCCATATTAAAAAAAAAAGATTTAAGGATACTTTAATGCAATTTAAGTAAAGAAGTTAAGTATTTATTCATCTTGGATTTTCTAAACAATGACTAAATAATTAAAATAAAATAAAAAGAGAGGGCTCCAAGAGCCCCAAGAAGGATTCATCTTTACATAAGTCAGGTGCCAAATGTATTAATTAATTAATCGGATATTGTATCAATCAAAAGGCAATTTGAATCGGAAAATCTTTTTTTTTCAATCATCATAATTTAATCCCAGCCCAGGAACCGACATCAAACAAGCAGTGGTAAAGCAGCATAGTGCTGCTAAGTATGAATGAAAGAAACGAGAATGAAACATTTCAATCTGTATGTTTTTGTTAGAAACATTTTGGGTACTTCAAGATAGTCATGCCCCTTAATTACAGGTCCCGGTCTGAATGTGTGTGTCTGTCTAGCGGTGTTAACCTGCCCAGGAGACGAGCAGCAGCACGCCTCTGTATAGAGACATCGTTTGGCCAGTATTTCTACACATTACAAATTCTGGGCCAAAATGACGACCGAGGCGGGGGGACCTCGTCCTTCAAACAGAGGCCAAAGGAAGGGTTAAATGGTAAATGGACTGCATTTGTACAGCGTTTCTCTAACCATTGGCCACTCAAAGCGCTTTACAATATTGCCTAACATTCACCCATTCATGCACACATTCACACACCGACGGCGGGGTCAACCATGCAAGGTGACAGCCAGCTCGTCGGGAACAGTGAGGGTGAGGCGTCTTGCTCAGGCCCACCTCGACACTCTAGCTAGTGGGAGACGGGAATCGAACTAGCAACCTTCAGGTTACCAGCCAACCCGATCTACCTCCTGAGCAAGATGCCGCCCCCTATGGGTTGTTGGTCTTCTTACCCGTTGATGATCTCTTTACACTCGGCACGGACAAAGTGGTCCCTCTCTGGGGTGAGGATGGCCAGGGAGTTCTTCTGTCCTGTACGGCCCTCCCCGTCCACAACGTCCGAACACTGGTTCATGTTGATGGTTCCCTGGGGCAGGGTGCTGGGCTGGGGGGGGACACAATGGGAAGACTTCAATCAATCTCTAATCAGGGACACAGACTCATAACCCCAGGAGGAGTCGAGAGAGAACAGCAGAGAACACATCAACAAACTATCTCCATAGGAGAGCCAGAACATGGTGATGACGATGCAAGGATATCACTTATCAAGTCTGGGTTATCTTTAAAACTCTTCCAGAACCGTGGGTGTGTGTGTGTAGCATAACTTATACAATATGGGTATTCTATTTAGTAGCTTTGGTTTTTATATTGGATATATTCTATAACATTTTAATTATAATTTTCAGGATCTTGTATTTCTACAACAATATTCTCTTTATTTTCCATTTCTAATCTGAAGACTACGTTCTATGGCCTTGTGTAAATATGTCCCTAGGCTGCATCCAAAGCTGGCTGCTACACACTCCATGTGATGCACATTAGTCTGAACCTCTATGCTCCTTTTGTATTTCTGTCGTTCTCAACGGGCGCAGACCACAATGAGCAAGAAACTCGGGGAACATCAGCAGCAGCCATCTTGGTTGTTTATGAAAATCAAGCCTCACAGCGCCACGATTGGCTGCTCCTCTGAAGAGCCATCGGATAAACCCGCCCCGTATTAGATCAACGGTTGTGATTGGCCCGAACCGAGACAGGTCTTCCGGAAACGTCTTTGAACGGGAGGGGGGGGCCAGGCGAGCCAGAGCACGTGAAACATGAGCTCCCGGATTCGCCTGATCTTCAGGCTGGCGCTCCATTGACATGTGAGCCCAAGACATGCTTTCTGCAGGCGTACTGCGGTGTTATGGGACTGACCGTTCTACAAGCCCACGGACGTGATTGGACAGAATAACATTTAAAAGTTTAGGTTAAGACGGTTGGGATTTTGATATCGTCCCCCTGCCAAAATGCATTGTGGTTCTCGGAGAGCCGTAGCGGCCATACATGTGGTTTGCACACCTTCTGTACTTTTAGTGTACGGTTTGTGTTATACAATGTGTGATATGATTTTGGATGTATTACATACTACTCTCTCCATCCTATTTAGTATGCTAGTATGCCATTACGGACACAACCATAGACTCAAACAAGCTAATCAAGACTATTGCTATTTACTGCTGTTGATGAAGCTTTTACCCAAAGCCACTTAAGAGTGAACCAAGTCACAGGTAATTAAGACCCAGGTTGGGGTAAGGGCATCTTGCTCAAGGATGCTAGGTGGACTGTGGACATTGGGGAGCAAATTACCATGACCTTTCAGTTCTGCAGTCAACGCGCGGGCCATTGCATCTATAGTTGCTGTTTTGCCGTACCAATGCTGTTGACGAACTGTTGGTTTTGATCTGCTCGCAGAGACTCAACATTTATTCTAATAACAGTTTCTTTGGTGTCGTTTTTTACTACTGCAGATGCTGTTATTTATTGGGGGTTCTCCTCTGTCTTTGCTCGACAACTGCCCTCCACAATGTGTTAGTCAGCACTCTGCCCCCCCCCCCGACCCTGCAGGATGGGATCTATGGGGCAGAGGGGCTCTTGATGTGAGGAACCAGAGACTAGGGAGGGGGCAGCTGGGGTTGACAGAGGAAGGGCCCCACCAAGGGCCCCAGGACAGCTGGGAGAGACAGGATGGCCTGACATGACGGTCCTGTCACTGACAGACGGGGGGGTTAATCTGATGAACTGGTGGTCACACACAGAGACAGCGAGAGACAGAGAGAGGACAGAAAGGTTCCAGATTAATACGCATTTGCGAATTGGTCCGGTGATGTCAGGCTACACATAACATACACACAGAACATGTACAGGACACACAGAACATGCACAAGACACAGAGATCATGCACAGGACACACAGAACATGCACAGGACACAGAGAACATGTACAGGACGCTGAAAGACTGAAGGCAGCTTCCATTTGTTTCCAGCAGACTTGGCTGGAAAGGCCCCTCCGGCCCAACACACACACCTCTCTGGCCCCTGGGCCCCTCTACTAGGGACTATTCTCTGCACAAAGGGGCCCTTTGTGGAGTAGGAACAGTGCAGTCAGCCAGTCAGTCACCGGCTACCAATGAGGTACAGAGAGAACCAAGAGTCACTGGTCTGTTCGGGGGGGGGAAGGATGGCGACTGATTCATCTGCTCCTTGTTCTTCTCAGGTGGTGCAGCGTCTGTTGTGGGCGTGCCCAGTGATTGTTGTGTGTGTGGCCACATATACCAGGTGTGTGGCCTCACAGTTTGCCAGAAGGCATGTCACCTCTACTCAACAGGTGAGACACGGCTGACACACGCATGACGAACACAGACTCCTCGCAGCGCCTGTGCTCATTGGTCTGTGCTGACATCATGGCTTTGGATTACACAACCACTTTCTCTGGTTAACGGCCCACGGACGCAGTGCCAAGACACACTGGTAAACACTTTCCCTGAGTCTATAAACAGAGGATCGTACACCAAGAGCAAGATACCAACAGCTAACCCCTATCTCTCCTTAATGACTGGTCTCTGTACAGTTTAACCCCTATCTCTCCTTAACGACCTGTCTCTGTACTGTTTAACCCTTACCTCTCCTTAATGACCCGTTTAACCCCTTCCTCACCTTAATGATCTGTCTCTGTACAGTTTAACCCCTTCCTCTCCGTAATGACCTGTCTGTACTGTCTAACCCAGGGGTGTCAAACGTACGGCCCGCGGGCCTAATCCGGCCCGCAGTGTAATTTAATCCGGCCCGCCAGATAATATGTAATGTCTATCAGAACTGGCCCGCCGGCATATCGCATTTCAGCGTTAACGCACGTCTTGGCGCAGTAACCCTGGCGCGTCAACTCCGGCAGCCCGTAATCCCGTACCACCCCGTCAACAATTCAATTGGCCCGCGACTTTGTCCAAGACTTCAATTTTGGCCCCACTGTATATTTGAGTTCAACACCCCTGGTCTAACCCCTACCGTTTCTTAATGACTCGTCTCTAACCCCCCCCCCCACACACACACACACACACACACACACACACACACACACACACACACACACACACACACACACACACACACACACACACACACACACACACACACACACACACACACACAGCAGTCCAGCAGTCTTACATCTTCCTGTATCTTACCTAACCTGGACCTCCTATCTTAAGGGTTATATTTAAACTTGAACCTTGATCTTTGGTATCATTCTGGGGGCTCCATGACAGCCCAATATGGGAGCAGCACTCCTCTCCACCACCACCACCTGTGTGTTGACAGGCGGGCACTACGGGCGTCTGGCGGTGCTGCCAGGTTGACATCAGCGTCCTCCACCCGCTCTGACGGGAAGCGCGGTGCAGAACCAGCTGGCGCTCGCTCGCTCTGACTCACCCATTGGCCGGCAGTAACACCAATTAGCCCCCACTTCCTTAGTGACGTGGACAACAAGACGTAAACACACTAGCTCCCCACAACCGACACTGATATGGATCCTGCTCCACCAACCCACACCCGGACACCCAACCACCCACGCAGACACCTACCCACAGACACCCACACTCCAGAGGAGACCCACACAAACCATCCACAGTACTGGTTTTCAATGGCCACGTGCCCACATTCCTTGTCCGGATAATATTGTACTAATGAACAATACACAGATACCTAATCAATGTCAATAATCTCGCACAGCTTGACATGCTAATGAGAAAGCAGCGTTGGCTATTTTAGATATTTGGTCGGGTTTGTTGCCAAAATAATCTTCACAGATTGGTCACATCATAAAAAGCCTGGGAGCCTCTATGATATACAGTATGCACATATACAGCATATAGTATATATACACATGTATATATCTCTATATATCTATCTATCTTTATCGTCAAACACATAATGTGCTGCGGAGTGTTGGGGAACATGCATGTTTCAAGTGGGCGAACAGGAGAGGTGAAGAGGAGGAGGCAAGAGAGAGCGAGGGAGCGAGAGAGCGAGAGAGATCCAACAGGAGACCAATCATAGTGAGCAGAGGAGGAGGAAGAGGATGATGATGACGTGAGTGTGTAGGACGAAAATGTGTCTATGTGTGAGAAAGAGTGCGAGATTGATTCTTCTTGCCCAGACTTGTCCAATCTCTTCTGTCTCCCCCTTCTCTCCCTCCTCGAGCAGAGCTTCCTGTCACTCACTGTACGCCCATTTTCATCCTGTCTCCATCACCATGGTTACGCCCACACAGTCGAAACAGACTCCAAGTCCTGATTGTTGGCACAGCTTACTTGTTATTTTGTGCACAGTGCAAAATACTTTCACCGTTTACAAATACTATTTAGCCATTTTGCAGGTGCTTTTATCATGAGCAGGTAGTCCAGACCCATATACCACAGATGGACTGGACCTTAGGGTTCAAACACAGAGCCTCTGGGGCACACCCTGACCACAGATTACCCTGCCCCACACATTGAGTCTGCAGTACAGAGCTTCAGTAAAGGTCGTTCAAGATACTCAGTATCCTCTGAACCACGGCAAAGCGTTTAACATGCCGGCAGTCCCACACAAGCAGCCCTGCAGTAGAACGCTAGCAGACTGGGCTGGTTCTGGGCCAGCATGGATCAGGCACTGGTCCAGAAGCTCCTCCAATCCTCCACACAAGCCAGAGAGAGACAGATAGAGAGAGAGACCCAGAGAGAGAGACAGAGACAGAGCGAGAGACAGAGAGACCGAGAGAGACAGAGCGCCAGAGAGAGAAAGAGGAGACAGAGACAGACAGAAACAGAGAGACCCAGATAGAGAGACAGGGAGACAGAGTCAGAGAGAAAGAGACCCAGAGGGAAAGCGACAGAGAGCCAGAGAGAGAGCGAGAGACAGATAGATACAGAGAGAGACAAAGAGAGACTGAAAGAAAACCAGAGAGAAATCAGAGAGACCCAGAGAGTGAGACAGATAGAGAGACCCAGAGAGAGAGAGAGAGAGAGACAACAAGAGCCTGGCTGCTGGTGACATCTGTGGGCCTTCCTGCACCATGTGGGCGCGAGGGGCACAGAGACAATATAAAACTTTTCTGAAGGAGCATGCAGATAGATAGTGCTTATATTGTTGTTATTATTATGATGACGAAGGATCATCATCATCACTGACTCGGACGTTGGTTTCCAGGACAGTTTGCTTTCCAACAGGGTTTCCCTTGCTTGTTGAGGAGAGAAGAAGAAGGCCAACGGGCAGGTCTGAGATCTGTTTCCCAGCAGTATGAACACACACATGAACAGGCACGTCTTCAACTGGCTCAGCACCTGGAACCATCCCGTCATTCAGTAGCCGTCCGATGTATCACCTGGACAGGTGCAGGCTGGGCTAACAGAGGCTTAAGGCCAAAGTATACTAAACCCGTATCCGTAATCCGACTCCGTAACTATGGAGACCCCTTGAGCATTCGAAGAGCATTCGAAGTGATTCCGATGATGATGATCAGGACCAATCACAGCCCTTGCCGTCTCCGTCCGTCTCCGTTGCCTCGACGGATAGTTAAAAAATACTGGATGCGCACGTAGTACTACGGAGAGGGTCTCCGACAGGCTCTCCGTCGACAGAGAGGGCTCCCCATGTCCACGTACAGCACTTTACAGAGGAGTATAAATCCACCTTAAGGGTGACCTGCCACCCTCACTGAGGGGCTGCAGCTGAGGAGGACGGTTGTCACAGTAACGCCCACATTACAGAACAACTGCTGGGGAAGACTGACTCCCGATAACCTCCATGCCACAGTCTGACTGCCGCCTTCCCCACCTACTTACTTACTGACTGACTGACTCCCCCTCCCTCCCGGCTGGTTTTATTGGTTTGAGAGGCCTCACTCTCCTGCTCCTCCTCTCTCTCTCACCCCCCGGGGCTCGGCGGATTTGGAAAAAGCTGTGAGAGAAGATTTTATAGGTAGGGGGGTGATTTATAGTCAAGACAGAGACAAAGACAGAGAGAGAGAGAGAGAGAAAGAGTGAAAGCTAGAAAGAGAGAGTGGTGAGTGAAAGTGAATTATCTGAAAATAAAAATGAGTAGAGGCTGGTTTGTACACACACACACACAGGTTCTCAGTCTCTCACACACACACACACACACACACACACACACACACACACACACACACACACACACAAGCAGGTAGATCGTAAAAAGGAAACTAAACGAAGGAACTGAAAGAAAAAAAAAAGACTTCAAAAGCGACTGAAAGAAGCTCAACTTGAATATATTCTAATGTATTCCACTGGCTGAGGAACAGCAGGGATGTGCTTCTCCTCTCCTGGGTTTATAAGGACACATTCCACCGCTGCACTGGGACAACCAGGGGGTGTTCTGGAGAAGCAGGACCACCAGCAGAACCCAGGGTGTTCTGGAGCAGCAGAACAGACGGGTCCTGGAACAGCAGCAGCCCCCCCAGCAGAACACAGCTCTCTGGCTAGCAGTGCTCTCAGCACGGCTTTTCCACTGGCCTCCCAGTGTTGTTTTTTTGGGGGGGGGGGGGGGGGGGGGGGGGTGGTGGGGGTTCCCTGTGTCCACCTTGGTTTTCTCCCACACCACTAAACATGCAAGATAACACTCCTGCCCATAACCAAACAAATAACTTTCATAGCGTTTTGGCATGCACACACACACCTCAACACTGCTACTACTGTAGTACTACTGCAGTACTCTACAACAACTCTTACAGTCACCTCCGCCTACCTGCTCCTGATGAGCTAGCTGTCGCCCTGCGTGGTTGACTCTGACGTTGGTGTGTCAATGTGTTTATGAACCGTTGTAAGCTGCTTTGGATAAAAGCGTCTGCTAAATGCCCTAAATAATGTCAACACTGTGCAAGTACTGCTACTATAGTACTACTACAATACATTACTTCTTACCTTAACCTGCTGAATACTGGAGTACAGTGCAGTACTACTACAATATTTATTTATTGAAAGAGATTTAGATTTTGTATTATGGTGAAAACAATATTTACAAAACACACACACACACACACACACACACACACACACACACACACACACACACACACACACACACACACACACACACACACACACACACACACACACACACACACACGGCTTGGATGGCAGCAGTGTGAGCAGGGTACACCGCAAACCTTTTCCCACCCCCCCCCTCCCCCCAATTCACCAGTGCCTGAAACAGGTCACCATCAGGTGAAGGACCCGGTCTCACCGCCAGCTGAAGGACCCAGTGGCAGTGACTAGGCTGTACCCCAGAGGCTCCATGTTGGACAGCAGGTGGACAGCCAACTTCAACACACAGGTTTGATGTAGTTCGATAGTACAGAGGTTGGTCAGTAACAAAGGTCTCCCAGGCCCTCCCAGTCAATAGAAACAATTGTTTTATGGTATCCAGGTTCACACTTTATCCAATCAGGATAGAGAACTCCTGAGAGGAGTCCTATCTGCACGTTCCCGGGCAGCAGCAGGATCTCAGGACCGACTCCAGCATTCCAGGAACAGCTCACACAACCAAACACGGCAAGAGAGGGGAAGAAAACAGCTGAGGGAAAGAAATGGGCGAGATAAAGAGGAAGGAGTCATGCAGGAGTCATGTGATGACGGGGGGAGGGGGAGGGGGGAGGGGGAGGCTTGCTGCAGAAATGGACGAGTAATTCAAATTTATTCTGATCAATACACGTTCAAATGGTGGGCAGTCATTATCAAGAAAAGGAATAACACCCCTAAATTCGGAGGTTAGTATAGTTTAGTTTAGTGTGGGCAGGGTGAACAGGGAGAGGTTAGTATCGTTTAGTGTGAAGTTGAACAGGGTGAATGGGAAGGTTAGTTTAGTTTAGTGTGAACAGGGTGAATGGGAAGAGGTTAGTTTCGTTTAGTGTGGGCAGGGTGAACGTGGAGATGTTAGTTTCGTTTAGTGTGGGCAGGGTGAACGTGGAGATGTTAGTTTCGTTTAGTGTGGGCAGGGTGAACGGGGAGAGTTAAGTATAGTTTAGTTGAGGCCAGTCAAGGGTGGTGGAGCATGTTTGCTTTGACTCTAGCGATGAAAGCAACAGCACAGAGCCAGTAGGATCTGATAAGAACTACATCTGAACTAGGGAGAGAGAGAGAGAACAAGAGACGGAGCGAGAGGGAGGCCGTGAAAGAGAGGGAGAGAGAGAACGAGAGGGAGCAAGAAAGAGAGAGATTAAGAGATAAGCCTGCGCCGACAAACGGGTCTAAAGCTAATAGATAGCGTGGTCTTGCTGTACAATCCAGCGGAACATGCCATGTAGAGCATTGGAACATAGAGATGGTAAGCACATTATAAAGAACGTTGGAACATGTCGATTATTAGAATATGGCCTTCAGGATCACCAGGCAGAAGCACCACGAAGAAGTCAGTCAGTTCCATGAGTCGTAGACCTTCTCCGAGAGCCCGCTTAGAACATGAAGGAAATAGAGACTACGAAGTAGAGCGAAGACAGAGCTGAAGGTACGGCTTTGTAGACGAATCAAAGCCCCAAACCCCTTCTGAAGATCCTGGTCTTCGCTGCGTTTCTATCAACAGACCATCTTGCTGCCGGGGGTGTGTTTGTTGACCGAGTGTGGGTTCAGTCAGGGGGTGGGTATGGTTGGATCCGGGGGGAGACAGAGTGTGTGGGAGTCCTCTGGTAACCCCACCCCTCCCACCCCAGTACCAACTGATCTGGTGGAATGTAAACAGTCCAGGATTACAGAAGGGGTCAGTGTTCATCGCCGCACAAAGCCCTAGAGGACCATGGGAATGACTGGCCATGCCAGCCTTCCCCTAGCCCTCCTTACCCTACCCCAGGCCCGCCCTCTACCCAACCACCCTAACCCTACCCCGGCCCTGTTTCTACCCAACCACCCTAACCCTCCTAACCCTACCCCAGCCCTGTTTCTACCCAGCCACCCTTACCCTCACCTTACCATCCTCACCCTGCTCTCTCAAACATTATCCTAACCCAAACCATCCCTACCTCCAAACCTTTCTCCCTATTACCTAATAAGAATAGTCTGCCACAGCAAGACCCTAACCCTTTCCCTGCCCCTTAACCCTAAGCTAACTCCAACCATACCATATCCACAGACTGAGACCATACTTCATCCAGCAACCCCTTACCAAATACATCTCTTCCAACTGGTCTTAAAACCTGATCCAACTAGTTAACCATGTCTTAAACAAGAGGCACACACACACACACACACACACACACACACACACACACACACACACACACACACACACACACACACACACACACACACACACACACACACACACACACACACTCTAATTGAGTAGAGATCAGCCTCCACCGCCACAGCACCCCTCCCTCCCCCCCTCCTCCCTCCCTCCCTTCGGCAGTAAAGCCAGAACACTCTGCTCTGCATTCCCACGCAGAGGCAGGACAATAGGCCCTTCGCTATCTGGTAAAAATAGCCTCAATCTGCTGCTTCAGAGGGGCTGCGAGGGGGCCGCGTTCACAGCCAGGGCCCTGCTTCACACACTGTGTTTGTATTCACTCTGCTAGCATTCACTGGGATAGCATTCACTGGGTTTGTTGCGTAAGTGCTGCTTTTGCTAGCAATGACTAGTGCTAGTGCTCACTATGCTAGTTCTGCTCACTATGTTAGTGGGCATTAGTGTGTGACTGCTCGATCTTCTAGTACTCACTGTGCAAATTATGTTAACACTCACTGTTTGTGTGTTTTAGTGCGAACGTTGCTAATTATGTCCACACTCGCCATGTTGTGCGTTAGTAATAGTTGTGCAAGCGTTCACAAGGCGAGTGTCGGGCTAGTGATCGACCGATATATCGGCCGGCCGATGTTATCCGCCGATAATGTGTGTGTGTGTGTGTGTGAATATCTGTGGTGAAAGCAGATGATGGGGAGAGATGGCGATTAGAGCAGCAACACCAGGTCTGGTCCATTAGTGCCTATGGTCTGCATGGACTACTGTTCACCATTGAGTCTTTAAGCAGCAAAGCGACTTGCATTGTTCATTTTAGATACATGTGAGCAAGGAGCAGGCAGGGGAGTCCTACTCATGGCATTAGAGAGTCTGCTGTTCAGGGTTAGACTAGGGCCATGAGCTGACTGGGTCTCCAAGACACCTGTTCCTGACCACACACACACACACACACACACACACACACACACACACACACACACACACACACACACACACACACACACACACACACACACACACACACACACACACACACACACACACACACCTGCCTTCGGAGGACAACAATCTGCTTAGTTTGAGAGGACAAAGACAAAGGACTCTGTTTCCCTCCAACTCCTCCTCAAATCCAATTGGACGTTGGACATGGAGTACTGTTTGGTTTTGAGGACAGAGAGAAACACACAGAGACAGAGCGCTGTGTGGATCTGCTGTAGAACCAACAAGACAACAGCATTCAACCTTGGCTCAACACTTCAGGAACATTCTGTAACATTCTATCCATGTTGAATAGCAAGAGAGAGGCATAGGCATACAGCCAGGGGAGGGAAAGAGACGGAGACAGGTCTTTACAAAAGAGGGAGGACATTTCCATGTCACATGTTGCCCACACCATGGTTAGACAAAAGAAGAAAATGGAAAAAGATTGGAAAAAAAACATGTTGCCATGGAAACCTGGGGTTGTGGTTAGATCAGGGAGAAAAGATCTAGATTCTAGACTGTAATGCCTCCAGAGCATGCCATGATGATCAATATGTTTACTGATGGATTAGCAGGACTATAGAATGGTTATAATGGGCCATTCACATCAATATCCAACCACCTTCGAGGTGGAAAAAGCGGTGTCAAATAAATGATTTCTAATATCCCTTAATATCTTGTTTCTTTTATGTAGTTAATAGTTCATCAAATTAACAATCATGATACATCATCAAGGCCCAAACACAAGCACCGGCCCACCTAGGATGCTGCTTTGTTTTCAACGGGGGAGACAATCACGATCTGGGGGGGGGGGGGTTGGTTCTCTCTGCAGATCCACCTGGCCGCAGTCCCGTTGAAACCCTTATGACCAACCAGTCCCTGGGGAGGGAGTCCCAGTCCCCGACGAATGAGGAGCGCCGCGGTCTGCTGAATCAGAAACACGGCGGCACCCGAGGTAGCAATCAAGAGTCGCCCAGAGTCAAGACATCGAGGGCCTCGCTGTGATTTGCTGGAACTTTTTGAACACAGCCCAAGTCGGCAGCCATGTTTGGAACCAATAACGGCGGACTGATACTCATACTGAAACCACTGTGTGTGTGTGTGTGTGTGTGTGTGTGTGTGTGTGTGTGTGTGTGTGTGTGTGTGTGTGTGTGTGTGTGTGTGTGTGTGTGTGTGTGTGTGTGTGTGTGTGTGTGTGTGTGTGTTGGACGCTTTGTGAAAAACATTTATAAAAAAAGTGCCATCTTTGATGCATGGCTTGCAAAAGACCACGAACACCAGGACTATTGGCTGTTCCTCTACAGCAGTAAGGTGATGTTGTCATGGTGATGCCTGTAAAAGCGAGTCAAATTATTTCAAATCTGCATTCAAATAAAGAGAGAAGAGAAGGATTTGCTGTGAGTGGCTAACTGGGTACAGCTGTTTGCTCTAAGTCGTCTGTATTCAGATATGTAACACATGATGAGTGAGAGTGAGTGAGTGAGTGAGTGAGTGAGTGAGTGAGAGAGAACCACAAGAGCAATCTCCTGCCTTCATCACTTCTGTTTTTAGCAACACTTGAGATTTCCATCTTTAAACCTCCCCTGTTTGATGATGTATACAAAGGCGATGGAGAGATGAGAGACACAATGCAGAAGGGACGAAGAGCCCCGTCCCCTCCCTCATTGTGGTATCTTTATCTTGTCCTACTCTCTGTAATTACCCCCCCCCCCCCCCGTACTTCCTCCACCTCTCTCCCCCCTCATCACGTGAGACTCCAAGCCAGTGATAGCAGCAGGGAACATCTCATGCGTGTTGAGAGACGCTTCCGGCCAGAACCATCGCTGATACTACTAGGACTGCTACAACCAAGCTGGTACTAGTATAACGAGTATACACAGTGGACCGGTACCATCGTCAATAGTACATTGCCACTTCCCCACCAAAAACATCATATACTGCAGCACGGCAGCGCCGTCATGGGAATAGAACGCTCATACCTCAAAACACACGCCTACATAGAAACACACTCCTACACGCGCAGAACACAAAGCAAGCCTTCCACTGCGACCCCCCGCCTGCGCCGCGGTTAGATAACACCGCTGGTCCGGGTCCACACGCGCCCACACACACACACAGCGCTGAAGTAGAAAGTCCACCGCAGAGGAACCCACACACGTGGACCCAGCCCCCCGGGTGGGCAGCACCCGTCTGTCCTCTTCCCCAGACACCTGGGGACGGACGTTTCGGCTTGTGCTAAACAGGCTCGCCTGCAAAAGGAACACACACACACACACACACACACACACACACACACAGTGCAAACAACCCTGGACGCCGACCACGGCGCGGCCGCCAACACAGCTAGCCGGCCAACCTCGCGGTCTGTGACCACGGGACAATGTGGTTTGTTGACAGTGCTCAAACACGAGCACACACACACACCTGATGTCATGGAGGAGGGGTGATTATTATGTGAGCGTGTGTCGACCTGAGGAATGCCAGACTGTACACTGCGTTCAGGAGGAACAGAGGAGCCTGCAGCCGACTCCACACCTTCAGACCCACAGGGCGTTCACCAGCAGCCACATCAACGCTCGGCACACACCAGCATGACCACAGCGGGCTCACACTGGGCAAACTTTACACTGGTTGGTGCTGGTGTGAACGAGTTGGAATGGGTGTAAACTGGTGTAAAACTGTTAAGCGTTAACTCACCATCTCGTCCAGGGCGTAGCGGAGAAGGCCGTGCTCGTATAAGACGAAGAAGCGCCGCTGCCATTTCTGCATCACAACAGAGAGAGACTTTAGGGAACCTGTTAGGACTTTCACATGAAGAGTTATCAGACATTGTCACAACGCACACACCATGTTATCCCTAGTCACAGAGTTGAATGCTCCAGCGGTGACAATCACTCCCCCCCTCCCCCCCCCCTCCCTCCCCACATCCCAGGGTCATATGGAAGCCATCAGCGGTCCATTGGGAACAGGAACCTTCCCACACCCCCTCAACCCCAGACTAACCACTTCCCTCCTCCCTGCCCCACCAGGGGAGCTAAGAGGGGGGAGCCCCCAGAGACCCCCCTCCAACACTGGGCTGCGCAGCGCACTGAGAACAAGCTGTTTTCCATGGTTTGAGTACAGGAAATGCCCCCTCTCATCCCACCACAGCTACAACACCGCCCGTCACCCGGTCTGCTGGTAGGCAGTGTTCGACGTGCTAGAGGCTAACAAGCAGAGCTAAATCCTAGCCGCTACGCTAAGCGCTAACCTTTAATCAGTGGCTCTGCTCACCACTCGCGTCGTATAACCGGGCCACACATGCGTCAGCCGGTCGTTTGAAATTTGAAATTGACAGGTTTTGCCATGCAGAATAACATCAAAAGACGTCAATTGCTAATCCCCCTGTTGTATCAACGAACCCTCGGGCAAGAACACAAGTTACCCAGTAGGCTTCCTTGTGTTGCTGTGTAGACCACTGTACACATGCTGGGGGCGTCCACACATTGTACACAACACCCAACTTCAGAATGTTTGCTGAAGTTAGCAAACATGAATTCTTACAAAAAAACAGCAACCACCCCCAGGGGTCAGGCCCTCTGGTCCTGATGTTGGGGTTTGATTGTGTTTATTGGGATAGGTGTGCAAGCCCCTTCAGAGGGCTCAGAGTGAGGGCTGGTGTACCGTGACAATAATAAACCTGTTTGATTGACCTGAGTAACCCTCAGTCATACAGGAGGGAGAGAAACTTTGGGATTGACTGACCCCAAGACTAGTGATCAACCGATATACCGACCGGCCGATATTATCGGCTGATATTTGCGTTTTGAATTGAGACTTGTAACATTTGTTATCATTATTGTGTCATTTTTATGATGTAAATTGAGGGAGCAAAAGCAGTATCGGCTCCAAATATCGGCTCAAGAAAATCTGTATCATCGTTAAAAAATCCATATTGGTCGATCCCTACCCAAGACTAATCGTCTAACCCCAAGATTAAACATCCACCCCTAAACATTGTTTCCCCCACAGGAAACCGTTAGAGAACGGTACCAGTTTCAGTAGCCGGCGGAATACTGTAGCCAGTAGTGTGCGTGTCCTGGGAGGACGTGAGAGGCTGCATACTCACCCGGGACCGGTGGAGAGGGTTGTCGAAGTTGGTTCCCTCCGGGGCGAGGAGCAGCCATCCCCCGTAGGTGGGCTTGGCCTAGGGGGGGGACAGGGGGTTATAGGGTTAGGGTTAGCATCCTTTAGAGGCTGGTTACATGCTTTGACCTCCACACGGCGCCGGACCACTACAGCGTACACTTTGATTTATATTTCAAAATGGTTCATATATTTTTGTTTTATATCCTGTACAGTTAACTAACTATGGGCTATTGTTACAGGTCCAGTACACGTTGGCATCCGGTGCCAGGTGGACATCAGGGTTCAAACCAACAACCTTTGGGCTTAGAGTCAAACACCCGAACCACTAGACTATCTTGTCCAGAAGAATACCGGCGCTGTGACGAAAGCGAAGGTGATGCTCGTCCGAGGCCAACGATATGCATTTGTGTGAAAACAAGCGCTCAACACATTCATGTTTTGTTTGTAACCCGAGATCAAATCAAATGAAACCGTTCCTGATCGCTCTAACAGATGGAAATGAACCATGAAGGCTCTTGAGATGGAAGCCTTAGGAAGTTATACAAGCCCATGAATGGAGAAACAAGACGTGTGCTGTTCTATTAGGACAAATAAAATGTATCCGTCACATCACCGAGGCGCCGCTAGAAGAGCGACGACACGGGGAGAAGGCACGCGCCACCGACAGTCAGGCAGCTTCAGGATCAGGCTGACTGACGGACGGACAGACGGACGGCAGGAAGCCAGCTTTCCCTGGCAGCATTCCACCACAACACGCAGAGAAACACACACATGACCCCCCTGCTGATACTGTGTGTGTGCGTGTGTGTGTGTGTGTGTGTGTGTGTGTGTGTGTGTGTGTGTGTGTGTGTGTGTGTGTGTGTGTGTGTGTGTGTGTGTGTGTGTGTGTGTGTGTGTGTGTGTGTGTGTGTGTGTGTGTGTGTGTGTGTGTGTGAGCAGAGGGTTGAATATTGGCGAAGAGCAAGATGCCAGCCAGGTTTCAAGAACTCATCAAGGGCCCCTTTTCAAAGCTCTCACTAATCCAAACCACCACCAACAGGGCTGTGGTTGTAACACGTCGGCCCATTGGTCAAGGCAGCACTAGAAGAACCTAGTCTGTTCGAGCTCCACAAATCCAAGCGTCAACACGCTAAACACCTTAACAAACCAAACCGTGTCGCTAATTCCTCTAAGCCTGCGATTGAGCCATTAGAGCAGCGCTGGGAGAGGCTAGCTGACCTTGTGGTGCCCCCCCCCCACCCCCCACCGACCCCCCACCCCGCCCATCAGCACACGCATCACAGATTCACGGCTAATCACACAAACTCAGTGAAACTAACAACACAACACTTTCAAGGTCAAATAGCCACCAAAACACTATCAGGTAAACCTATATTGTGATGACAGTAAGAACCCAATATTATGATATGACACTAACGCAACACTATTTAGCAATATGACAAATAATATGAATACAATTTTATCATGATGTGACAGTAGGGCTGCACGATAATATGATCTGCATCATTGTGACTGATTTGGTGAGTGTTGTTATTCGATAACTAACTTAACTATCGGTTTAACAGATAGTTGATTCAGTTAATATTCTGTGACGCCTACATTATATAAAAAAATAATAATAACCAATTGCTGATTATGCTGATTTATTTTAATGTAATGTGCGTTGCGTTTTCTATATATTTCGATTCTAGCTTCTGGGTATTCAAAATTAGCTAATTGTAGAGGTCATAATCCCCATTTCAATTAATATGCAATTAATTGTGCCACCCTATATTACAGTATACATGTCATGATATGAGAGCATACAACTCTATATTGTGATGACAGCCTATAACCCTATATCACTATGAATGACCATCATGGTATACAATCTCATTGTGCTATAAGTGTTCAACAACCATCCCATACAATAATATGATGGTTACCTCTATGAGATATCAGGACTATGCATGTTTAACTCACATATACATCCCCAATGGTGTAGGCTTCCTTGTGTCCAGTGTCTACTCTTGAAATGTTGAGAAACTACATAATAAACTACATAAATCAAGGCGCCACAACATATGACTACATTTCTTGTAGATTTAGAAGTTAATTTGTTCCCATTAAGAAGAAAAGAGACAGGCTAGCATAATAGGCCCACAACTGTACATACATTGTATTTATATAATTATTTTCCACTAGTGATATCCATGGAAGTGGAAACTGTATGAGGGGGCGAGAGAGAAGGGAGGTTTGAGAGATTAGGAGAGGAAAAACAACTCTCTCCCTTCCCCTCTCTCTCGCTCTGTCTCCCCCCGGGAGGCCGGAGAGAAGCCCTCCTGAGTGGCGTTCCTGAAGCGCTGGAACTAGGTCAGCTTTTACCCTCGGCTGGCTAAAGGCTGTCATTCAGGCCTGCGTGTTGTTGGCCGCCCCCTTACTGTCCCACCGCAGGAAGAATGTCTGTGGAGGGGCTGCTGTCCCAGGGACACCACTAGCTTTATGGAGACTCCAACGTTTCCACGGTAGGTAGGATCACCCACAGTAGTGGGTATGCTTTTAGTCATCCTACTCATTCTAGTCAACCTTTCTTGTAACTAAATATGAAGTTAGTAACTATGAAACACGAAGGGGTTCTTTCTGTATCATAAATACCAGAAGCCTATAAACAGATATGTTGCCAGTAAGCCATTATGTCATAGTAATAATAATAATAATAATTAGTCATGCATTGAGTCAGGTCCAATAACTCCAACGCACTTCTGCTTTAAAGTTAATAACAGAGGGACTGAATCAAAACTAAATCTAAATGTAGTGCTAACTGCTGACAGTGTGGGTCCAAAAGGTCATCATTAGCATATTATTATTAGTAGTAGTAGTAGTATTATCATCATCCATAAATCCATAAAGACATGTTTCCAGGATGATAGGATAGTCATTCATATGAACCACAGACAAGAGGGATGTACACACAATTAGGATGACTCCTTCCAATTAATGACACCGGCCTGCGAGTCAACATCTGACCTCATAAGTAAAAAATGTTTGCGTTTGATTATGATTAGGAGTGGCATTTGGCACAGTATCGTCATTTCAAGATTGCTCTTCGGTCAATGATTTACCTGGTTCAGATCCTCGTCGTTCAACAAATGCGATTCTCGGGGTTTAAAGCAGTTCTGGCATTTGCTTTTGTTGAAGATGTTTGCTTGAAACTTCCGACATGTGCCGTCTTTAGATGACATGATGGACGTGGAGAAGACACTTTGGGCCACAACACAACAACAACACAGTCAAAGAGTTCCTCAAAAACCGCGGAATGCTGCGATGCAATAATTACGCAACTTTGTGCATCAGAGTATTCTTTGGAGGGTTGAAGTGTGGCGACGTCCAGGCCTCCATGGAGAGAACCTCCACGGTCCAGGTGGTCCTACCGACCCTAGTCCCTGTCCGCCGGCGGGACCTGCCTACTCACTGAGAGAAAGAGCCCAACTTTGGGAACCGAGACAACACAACGTATGTAAAGCGGACGACGTCTTCCGAGGCGGACACGTCAAGGCGTGCAGCCTTTCACCGCCTGGGCGTCGGGGGGTTCCTCCTCAGGGGAGATGTGGACCCCACAGGGGGTCTCACAGGAGACCCTGTGTCGGCCTCTTGCTGTGGTCCCGCAGCGGTCCCGTCAGCTCCATCGGTCGGATCAGGGCTCCACGTTACCGCACGTCTCTCGGCACCACTACGCACTGGTGTCGTGAAGTCCTCTCCTTCCTGACGGGAGTTCACGACTCGCAGCGCCGCGCTCCGACGTCCCAATCTTCGCTGCGCGCTGGATCATGTCGCGGGCTTCATGGCCTCTCGGTTCCGTCCCGTTTCGCAGTAGTATGGCTGTCTCAGAGTGGGGGTTAGTGGTATTTTCGTAGAGATCCCAGCCTCGGACAGACAGGCAGTGGAATGACGAGGCGGGGCTACAGGAGAAGGAGGATGATCGGCAGGGAATTCGACCAACCAGAGAGGTGGGTCCTCCTCCTCCGGGGGAGAGCGTGTTGTGACGTGTCCTGCCGACGGCCTGCGACCCCCCCGGTGCGTCTCGGTGGGTGGGTGGTGGGTAGGCCTTCATGTCAACGCCATGACAACAAAAACTTCCGGCAAGGTTTTTTTTTTTTTTTTCTTTGGCAACATCATTATATTAGTATTGTAAAATGGCTGTTACACTTATCTTACAAGAGACCAGGCATAGTAGTCTAGATCTACTACTACAAAAGGTATAGTAGACTAGGCCTACTACTACAAAAGGCATAGTAGACTAGGCCTAGTACTAGAGTATGCCTGCTGCTACAACAGGCATAGTAGACTAGGTCTACTACTACAATAGGCCTGCTGCTACTACTACAGTATGCCTGCTGCTACTACAAGCATAGTAGACTAGGCCTACTACTACTACTACCACTACCATCCGTGGGCGAGGCCTGCACTGGATCAGATCCATAATGGGTTTCAAAAACACTCCTCTCTCATCAGTTCAATGTAGACAAGGCTGCTTTATATTATATATAAGCTTCATAAGATGCCCATGGCGTTTTTTAAATTTTCTAGAATAACAGTGCTTGGTCATGAATATCATACTTTATTATACATTACTCTGGCTGGTGTTAAAAACACACATATGTATGTAGAATTGTTTTTAAACGGCAACACTACATGCTTTTGAACCTGAGACTCTAACAATAAGAATCAATGATAGTGGGAGATATTTCTGGAACAGCCCTGTTTGATTCCAAAACACAACAGTTCATTTTCTAGGGCTGTCCTGACCTTTGACCTCTGAGCCCTGCAGGCCTGTGCAGTCCCACGGCTTCTCTTGACACCGAGGCAGGGCGCCATCTGCTGGTCAGAATCAGCACGGACCAACGACCCCACAGCTGGTGTGTATCTACGGTGGCCGAGAAGGGTCATAACACATGCAAATGCCACAACACATGCATAACCGAAAACACCAGCAAATTCAGAAAACACTTTCGTCGATTACACAACACGTGCGCTGCAAATTCCAAAACACATGCAAATTCAGAAAAAACCCTGCAAATTCAGAAAAACACCTGCAAACTCAGAAAACACCTGCAAACTCAGAAAACACCTGCATTGATTTCACAACACATGCGTTGCAAATATTCACAACACGAGCAAATAGGGCAACGAACTGCAAGTAATGACAACGGAAATGTTTCCGGGGGGACCATAATCAGTGACGGACCCATATCCGGTTGGCGGTTCTATTCGAACGTCTTCAGTCATTGGATTGTGCTACAAGAGGTACGTGTTTCTCTTTTATTATGACAGACTTGTCGATGTGCTCTGATAACAACAATTATCTCACATCGGCACATCGACAAGTCTGTCTATGTCATAAAAGAGAAACACGTACCTATTGTAGCACAATCCAATCATAGATATATATATACTGACTAGATATCGCCTGAGCTGTGCTGTTCAGTGGAACATATACGTCAATGCCGCCGCCATCTTGCCGCGGGGTAACCACCCAACTGAATGAATAAATGTCGATGGGACAGAGGTCCTTTCCCAGTCAAAATCACTCTAAAACGCATTTTTTTTTAATACTTTTTTTTAATTATTTTTTACTATCATTACACGTCTGACCTATGTCAGAAACCAACCCGCTTGAATATTGCCTTAAAATAAGGCGTTCAGACCAAAGATTCGCGACGCAACTGCTTGCAACTCCTTGCGACGAGACGGGCTGAGACGTTCTAAAAACGGGGCAGTTCACACTGCTGCACCGGGCGGCGACTGCAGGTGGTCTCCCTAGAAACTGAACGCTCTGGCACAGCTGAGAGCCGCATCAGCATCACTTCCATCCTGCTAAAAAGTAACCTAACTTAGGTTTGCGATTAGTTTTATTTTTATTTTGGTTGAGAGTAGGCTAGAGTTGCTGTGTTTCGCCATTCTCCACTACTACTGCATTGTAGTAATTCGCTGGAGCTTAGATCCCGCTAGTTGGATACATTGCATTCTTTCGTAGTGGCGACTTCTCGACTGCAAGGGAAGCTCGGCTTCACCTAAAATTTCGAAAATTAAATGGTCAGATATATACAGTTAACATTTCATTGATTAAAAATGTGTTAGAACACGTCCATCTCGAAGACGAAGACGTTCAGAATCAGCTGCTTATCGCAGGTCGACTGACTCGATTTCCTTCTCATACACTTACGTGTTTATTTTGCGTGTGTTTAGACAGATGGGCGCGCACACACACGCGCACCAAGCATCGCCCGCATTCATTCATTCTTCAACACTCACTCGCGGTAAAACTAGCCTATAAAAAAAAAAAAATAACAAAACTGTCTTCTAAATTAATGAAATACTGGGAAACGAATAAACCATTATAAGCAACGAGTGAACTTAATAAGCGGTCGAAATATTTTTTTCAACCACCGCCTCTTTCCCTTGACGGTGCGCAAAGCCCGCACGGCGCACACAGACAGGTAGCAAAAAGCAAAGCAGTCTCAGCATAAACACACAGTTGTGCGTTAAATTTGTCCATCGGGGAACACGTCAATTCCTCTAATGCTGACGTTTAAAATATATCAGCACCTATTTACCTTGATCTTCAGCTGTAGCCTTGCTGAACTCCCTGCATCCTCGCTGTCTTTATTCATTTTTTCCAGATTCGTATGGCGGTCTTATTAGCTCATGGTGAACACCTCGTCAGGTTTTAAACAGCACTCGCACTAAGCCTAAAGAAAGACAGGTCCATAGCTGCTGCACAAAAATAATGCGTGCCAAGCAGTAGACCTAGTTGGTCTTAAAGGGGGGGAAAGCAAGTTCAAGTTTAACATCGATTTGCAGTGATCACTTGGCTGAAGGGTTTTATATGCCTACTCATTACATAATTAGCCCATTTGAAACTTGTGTGGCCATATGGGTGCGGCTTATTCTGCTTTTTTAAATACATAAATGAAAGGCTTGCGGTTTATCCATGATGCAGCCTGTATGCGGGAAATTACGGTAGGCCCCGACAGGGCGAACCGGACCCCGACTTGAAGCGGCGGTGTCTTCTCCCTTAAGGTGCTTATTTTAGATAATAACCGGCGACGTTCTATAGGCTACATTATTACACGGCTACTTGCCGAAACGAAAAAATTACTTCACACGGTGTGTGAAGTTGTGTGAACCACGTGACTCCTCATTCTCAATTTGAGAATGAGCAGTCACGTGGTTTTTGGGGAGGGGAGGGGAGGGGTTTGAGCCCATCCGCCATGCTGGTAGCACGGTTGCCAGGAGAAACTTGTGGCTGTTTCTCAATTCGCGTTCTCGTGTGTTCTCGTGTACTTGCGTTCTCGATAAACGTCATCAGTGGTAGCCCAAGCACTGTTCCAATTCCAAGTACGCGAGAACGCGAGTACTGTCGTAAAACCCGGAAGTGTTCTCGATGCGTTCTCGATGAGGCCGTTCTACCGAGGATGTATCGGAGGTGACTCGTGTGGACTTGGGACCGTTAAATATCCCAGAATGCATCATCGAGTCCGCTGCTGTACTCGCGTTCTCGGAAGTCTGTACTTGAAAGTCCGGACTTGCCAAGTACGTACTTCCAAGTCCGCGAGAACGTAGTCCGCGTACTTGGTATTGAGAAACGGCCTAGACGCAGAGACGCAGGAGAAATTACGAAATAAATGGAGAAGAATAAGGCGAAGGAAAAGGGTCCTTACAGGAACAAACTCACTACCAGCGCCAAGCAGAGGTATGAGGATAAGCTGTCAGACTTAAACAACGTCGACCCATACATACGAGCTACCTGCAGCAGAATGGGACAGAGACCTGGACCTTTAACCACCTTGCACATATATGGACATAGTGAACTACTTGGTTTTTGGCATCAGTCAATATACGATGCAAGAATTTAAAAGCCATAAATCGCTAGAAAGCTATGAGACATTCTGCTGTGGTTGGGTGCAAGACCTGGCCATCTACAAGCCTCCAAACGCTCAAAACACTGTTGTACTGGCAAAGGTAAGTTGCTTCACCCTTTGAGTTTTATGCTAATACTAATGTGTTGTGAATACATTGCGTTGACCAAAGTGACAAAGTAATTTACCGCGATTGTTTCGTAAACACTAGATTGTAACGAGGTGTTCCACAAACGTTAGATTAACTTCCCACATGTTTTGCAGCTTGTTATGCTAATTTGATTTTAGCCCAATGAAACATACTAGGCATTGTGTGTTGGGGGCTTCGAAGTAGACAAACCAGTTCTGGTTGGGCTAGGGTAGTTAATGGTCTGGTTAGACTGTTTGCCTTTTATTTATTTGCTGTTTTTAAGGACGAAACTAAGTTGTATTTTTGGGGTTGATTTTTAGGACAAATCTATCTTTCGAAGCTGTACCCAGCTCAGTGTAACCAGCCTTTACAAGTCATTTAACAATGTGCAGATCATGCGGTGCGAGTCCCAGGACAGGGGGAGGGGCCTCGGTCGGGGGGACCAATTTCCTTTGCCTTTCTTCCAGATGTTTGAGCGGGAAACCAAGCGGGAGAAGATCCTGGAGGCGCGGCAGAGAGAGATGCGCCTGAAGGAGCGCAGCCGCTCGGAGCAGAGCAAGGATGAGGTCACGCCGGCGCCGCCACGGCCCAGGAGGGGGACGGCGAGGAGACCCCAGAGGAGATGATCGCCCGCGCAGAGGCCGAGTTCTTCGACGTGATCAACGCGGAGCTCAGGAGGAAGGACAAGGAGGAGAAGCACCGGGTGAGGTGCTCTGAGGGTCTGGGGGGGGTTTGGAGGGTCCGGATGAGACATGTCACAGTCCATAACGTCTGAGTAAAGGTCTCCCTCAACGTCCAGGATGTGTACGTTTACTACCTGTTGATACATTTATATGACTGTAGCAAATGTCCATGCCACACGCAACGTTAAATATAGATGTTTAACATACAGCTCATCATATAAATACAAATCTCCTTTCAATTCCTATTACTGTCCGGTGTGCTTTTTGGGACCCCCTAACTTCCATACTGGGATTAAAGTATAGTTTATTTGATCTGAAATGTCTCAGATCCCCCCCCCCCCCCCCTCCGCTTCTGGCAACAAAATGAGTCACAGAGAAAAACGATATGCGTCAAAGGTGATCCAGGAATGAAGCGTCCAGTCCGTCTGTCACCCACTGTGACTCCTTATTCCTTTGTGACAAAAATAAACCAATCGATTATAGCCAGCGGTCTTCTTTCGGCGGATTCAAACCCGTAGACGCCAGCTGGTTGGACGTCACCAGTGATGATGTCACTGTTATCAGTCACGAAGCCACCTGAGTGTTTTTGTACCAAGACAAAATGCTCGGGCCTGCCTCTGGGAGATAAAGGCTCTGTCCTCTCCTGCAGTCCAATACTTTGAGGCACCTCATAGAAATAGCGAGCCCTAAACTTCACTCTTACAATTGGATTTGTGGATCGGTCTTATTTATGCTTGTCTTCTTTTCATTTCAGGAGAAGGACGTTTGTGAAGAGAAACCAATCATGGAGGAATCCTAATATAGGAAGGCCTATACCCAATGTGTCCAGAATCTGAACCATATTCTTTTCTATCTCTTCTATTCTTTCACAATGTCACATTTAAGGAATGCTAATTCTGCTTTATTTATGTACAGTATTAAAAGTGTGTGCATTGCACCTGGGAGATCCTCAATAAAATATTTAATTCAAGTGTAATAGTGGTTTTAACTTTTTGGTAGACTTTTGTAAGCATATAGGTCACATAGGCGTACAATAATTGGTGGATGAGTACAATAAACAACAAATATGTATATTGCATGTAACTGCAATGTTGTGGTAATAGCAGCAATAATAACTTTGTATTGTAAGAAGAACCAAAAAAACCAAAAAATATTGTACATACTGTACCAAACTATAGATTTAAAAAGAAAAAAATATATATAGTATATCAAATTGTATTTATGTATGGATTGTATAGATATATAAATTTAACTATAGTAGGCCTACAGTAAATTGAATATATAGATAGATTGTATATAGAGAGAGATTATAACAAGGAACACATAGTTAATTTAATAAATATTATTATTGAGCTGAGGAAAAGGGGTAGGATTAGTTAAGTTGTATAATTCTTCCTTCCTACTCCTACTCCTATATCAATTGAATATGTAATGCTTTTTTATTTTATTTTTCCTATTTCTTATTTATGAAATAATTTTAACATTGTTTTCGTTCATTGATTTTTAGTGCTTTTCATTTATTGATATGTCTGAAATAAATGTATAAATGTAAATTTAAAAAATATGTATATAAATGTAAATTTATATAAATGTAATGTAAATCAATCAATCAATCAATCAATCAATGTTTGTCTTCGGCGCACTACTCAAAGGTGTCTCCAGCAGAGGGCGCTAGAGCGTCGAGAGAAGAGCGTGGAGGTGCTCTAGTGATTTCTTCACCAGAGAGCCGCCGCCGCTGTTGTACACCGCGGATCTCCAGGGACAACACGCACACGAATTACACCAGTCGATTGGTTGCCAAACACAGAATGGACTAGCCAGGATAACGGGTAGAGCAGGTGAACTGTTGAACCGTCGTGCCTGCTTCACTCAGTCTGCCACTAGATGTGTTGTTTCGATGATTAGTCCCATCGAGCTATTTCAAATAGTTTAGGATAAGGAGAGAAGGGTTATTTCAAGCGTTGTCCGCCTCCCAGCTTCTCTACGTGCTGTTTTTTTCTTACCGTTCTGCAACTCGCTCTACTGGAAGAAGGCAGTGTTCCAAGACTTTTAATAGCAGCGTTTGTTATCGTGCCCGTGTTATATCGACCGGAGGACAGCCTTACAAGTTCACCACTAGAAGCCTTGGCTAGGGTGAGCAACAGGTGTATTGTTCTGCAGCGGGCCATGCAGGTGTCATCAGTCAGCAGGATGCGGGACTATGAGGGTCCCGTCGTCCACCATTGACCGCCCCCCTGCTGTATCTAAACCCGGGTCGAAGACCCTCTCCCTGGACTCCACGATGAAGGACACAGGGGAGACAAAGGACCACCAATTAACCGTGAGTTGAGCAATACTTTCGATTGTTACTTACTTAGCTACTTAAGTATATTTATGTAAGTCATGTTTGTATTCACCTTAAAACCGCTTTTGCTTTTTATTGTATTTCTCTCCTTTAATGGTATAATTGTGTCTATTTTGTTTAGTTGTCATTGTGCAGGCAAACATATAGATTATAAATGGCCATGCTGGTCTGCACAGTATGTACCTACTGTGGCCCATATCTGAATAATTCACAGTGTTGCCATGTCAGTTGCCTCAACTTTGCACCAGGCCTATGCAATACACCACACAATGGCTCTCACTCATTATTTTCTCACCCTCCAGTTGAACTGAACGTTTTGTTCAATTGGCTGCTGTTGGGACTATTGTTGTAACTGATACCGCACCTACTTCTGCAGTTCACATTTCATCTGTTCATACGTTTATGAATTTTTGGATGATGTGACTGCCCTTTTTTGTTCTGTTTGAGGTTACATTCTAACCACTGATTGTAATTGTGTTACCATTTTGGTTATAATTAGCTTTTCCACAATTGCATATTCTAGTTAAATATTCCTGAAGAAATAGACAATTCTAGACGATAGACTAAACAATATTAAGCGTAACTATTGATTATTGACATCATAGGGCATGCAGCTGATGTTGATTTGAGGTTTAATGTATGGTGATGGGTTAATGTGTTCCCATTCTCTGCCACACTTGACGGTTTTCATTTCCTATCGTCTATCAGCAATTATCCATGAATCAACAGCAACCTCTTGATGTTAAGGCAGCAATGCTGATTGTTGGAAAATGTCTGTCGTGTCATTTCCCGCTTGTGTCCCCTGGGCAGGTGATGACGGCATTCAGGTTAAAATAGGTTTAATGAGAGCAAAAAAACAACAACCTTGAACTGAACCTTTTTCCCTCACGTCCAACTTTCACGCAAACGCAGCTCCTGACATCGCATCTCCCAGGCATCATGGCACAGATTGCCAAGTCCATTACCCTAGAAAATAATGATTTCATGCTGTGATGGGAGATGGAAGTGCTGTTTTTATTACATCATTTCCTTCCATTTCAATCCATTAATTCAATTTAAAGGCTCTTATATTCAAGATATAGAACATACAACATTTACATTTTCTATGTTTATGAAAGTTTTTTTCCTCTTGTGTTAACCCCTTCCTGAGGGTTCTGAAATCCACACAAAACAATGAGAACGTGAGTGAGTGGAGGGACCTGCCATGTGTGTTGACATGTGGGGTTGACTGAGCTCTGATGCAACTCTCTGTGGCCCCCAGGTTGCCCTGAGGATCCGGCCCCTGAGCGAAGCGGAGCAGGAGGATGCTGCCACTGTTGTGGCCCACCGATTGGATGAACAGGTCAGCTCCTCTCGGACTCCGCCCCCCCCCCCATGTGTGCACGTGTGTGTTTCTGCACATCTGTGTTTGTGTTAAAAGTTGTTACATTTGTGCGCTAAAAAGTGCAAGCGTAGGTGTTGTGCTACATGTTGGCGTTGGGTCCCGAAAGAGAGGGGGAGAGAGAGAGAGAGGGAGAAAGACAGTGGAAGGGAGCGAGAGAGAGAAGAAGAAAGTGGAAGAGGGAAAGAGAGACAGACAGACAGAGAGACAGACAGAGGGAGAGAAAGGCAGAGTCACACAGTGGGTGGGTGAGAGAGAGCGAGAGTAATTTGTAGGGAACGTTGTCTTGGTTCTACCACGCTGCTGTATATCTGGTGAAAGGGTCTAGCCCACCATCTATAATGCATGTGTGCAGGGGCCACTGTGCAGTCAGTACCAGCAGGAAAGCAGTGGAGCTGTGGGGTGTTTTCCACTCTTGTCGTCAAAATGAGCGAGAGGCCGGGGGAAGACAGAAAGGCAGAGTGACAGCATGGAAGGACGCGTTGTAGTCAAAGACGTGTCACCTGACTTTGAGGTGGATGGGTCACAGGCATTGTGGCGGAGAGGAGCTGGATCGCTTTCTCATTTGCTGGTTCCTTCGCCCAACGTGGCCAGAGAACCAAATAAGTAAGTTTGACATTGTGTTTGACGTGGTGCCATTCCTCTGAGTGAGACTTGGACAACTTGAAAGGTTTTTCATTCCCCGAGTCACTCAAGAGCAATTGGCTGTTATAAAGTCTACCACAGCCCTGCGCGTTGGAATATTTGTCGTGAGAATTCTAGATCCACCATTTGCTTGTCGCTCCACATGTACATTTTTAGGGACCAATTTACTTCTTGTGATTTCACACATACAGTAGACTTTAGCTATACAGCTAGCTGTTTACACCAGACCATGCCCCATGTGTTGTAGTAACCACGTGACCAATATATTCTGCATGTATGAGCTCCCAAAAGAGAGGATGGCAATTAGCCAGTGTGTCCCACCTGGAGCCCAGTTAAGAACCCCACTTGTGAGAGAGGGAGGATGATGGTGCAAATGAACTACATTTGAGGCATGGAAGTTGCTAATATGCATTCCTGCTCCTAGTGTGTGTGTGTGTGTGTGTGTGTGTGTGTGTGTGTGTGTGTGTGTGTGTGTGTGTGTGTGTGTGTGTGTGTGTGTGTGTGTGTGTGTGTGTGTGTTTGTGTATGTGTCTATATATAGATATATGTAGTGTTTAATGGAAAATCTAGTGTATTTATGTATTGAGATGTATAGGAATTAGTAACACAATTATTAGTCATGTATTATTACATATCTATATATAGATATTAGGGGTGTCACAATACACAAAAGTCACAATTCGGTACATACCTCGGTTTTTAAGTCACGGTTCGGTATGTTTTTTGGTACAGCAGTTTTTATGATTTTATTTTTATTAAACAATTGGATTTTGATTTGATTTATTAAATTGTATCAAACAAATGCAATTGAGGATAAAAACACAATAAAGTCCAGGACTTATTTCCATTGTGGTCCTCAACACAAAACATCAGGACAAGACAAGGCACTCACAGAGTGTGTGATAATCAATAAAAACCTTATTAAAAAAAAATTATATATATATATATATATATATTTTTTTTTTTTCGCTACGTACCGAAATTAAACGTGCATCGAACTGTTAGACCCATACCGAAAAATGTTGGTAAGAATGAGTGTATCGTTACACCCCTAATAGATATATATATATATATATATATATATATATATATATAGTAGTACTAAACTAGTTTCCATAGCAGATCCTTGAAAAGGCAATAAAGTTCAGTAGTTCACTAGCACTCTGCCAGGTATAAATGGACACAGCCACGTCGTTTGTGCTGAACATGTCTTTTTAAAGCCTAAACTAAAAGAGGCTTTTCCCTAAAAAGGCTGATAATCCATGGAATTAATTGGAATAAATGGATTAAGATCCAATGTACTGTCTGCTGCTGTTTGCTTCCCAGAAGCAATTGCATCACAAGCGCTCTAATTACCTCTTATTAACTGGAAGCGCATCCCTGGCACCTGCTGGGGCATCATGGGTAACAGAACCATTTTTATAGTACGTACTCTATCTGAGCGGTGTTCAATGGAAAACCCAGTGTGTTTATGTATTTAAATCTATTAGGAATTAGTAACACAATTATTAGTTGATTACCCAAACAACTGAATTGATGAAGTCAAAACCCACATTAGTCATTTATCAAGTTCAATCCTAAACAATTATATATTGATTGATAAACGAATAATAAAAACGATTGCTAGCAGCGCCTCAATTAGGAAGATATAAAACTCTCTAAATTGGCAGACACATGGATTGTAAGTCTAAAGCTAGAGGAAATCATTTTTATATAATTGTATGTCCTATATTTATATTATTTCTAAAAGATATAAAACAAACGGCAGTGAAATAGTAAAGTAAAAGAGAACATGTTTCAACATGTATATTTGCCATACATGGTCATACACGTTAATATAATGTGACCTAAATGTAAAGCAATAATCACATGGCAGTTGAGCTTGGTTACCACCTACACACACATCTTCCCGGGACAAACAAATACTAACGTGAAAAACACACACGCGCGCGGGCGCTAACGCAGCACACCCTGCTGCCGTCTGTAGCCTCCTTCTAATCTTACCCAGCGCTCCTGAGCAAATACACAGAACTGCTTACTGCCAGGAAAAAGCTGCCTCCACGGCCTTGTTTGTGCAACAGGCAGCGCGCCGTCGCCATCTGGCCCAGGTAAGCGCCGTGCGGCTTAGCGTGGTGCTGATGGTGCGGTTGGCTACGGTGGTCCTGCTGGTTTTTGCGGCCAGCGAGAGGTGGACCACGAGTCTGCCTAAGCCGAGCTGAGATGAGCCGGGGGGGTTTTAGTTGAGATTAAGCATGCGGTGGTCGGCCACCTGCCTCTGTTGTCTCGCGAGCCTCTCAGGCCGACTCCTATGGTTACGCACGCGCTCAGTTGCATCACGGTCCGCACCGTTGCCTGGGACCCCGCGAGGACCTTTTAGGTTTCATCGTGGACCGAGGGTTCTGTGTTTTTCCGGGGAGATGACAGGTTGCTAAAAGGGTTTATTTACGTGGTAAATGTTACCGATTTTGAGGAGTGACCTTCGTTTTGAACCTTTCAGTGTGTTGACGAACGGAGCCCTTTTGTTTTCTCTCGTTGTTTTGGCCAGTGTGTGCCAATATCCATGTACTGTGGCGCCGTGATAATCTGGTAATTAACAGACCAGACCAGCTCAGCAAGTGTAGCCTAGCTCTGGCTGATAGCGGGTTAGCCCCAGGACAACTTATGTTGTTGTTGTCGCCGGACCAAAAAACAACTCAATGTACAGTGTTGTACCTCTTTGTTTGTCTCACATTCGTGTCACAGCAATACCACCTTATTTATAATAAAGGCCCACGTTTGTAGTATTTTGGAAGCCGCATACAATGTGGTACAGTTGTTGTTTCTCAGTTTGAAATGAGAACAAACTCCATGAAACATTGGTGGCATTAAAGGACACAAACGGGTCAAATATAGTTAAACAAAGCATCCTGTTTGATAATCACTAATCTAATACTATATTAATATGATTTCATTATTGTATTCATCGTCATATACTTTCAAAATACCCAATTTACCCGGACACCGTAATGACAGAGAGAACCACTACGACAAGATTACATTGTTAACAAAATCATCCTCAATTAAATGCACAGATGAATGAACACAAAAGCCAGTTGTGTGTCACAAAGCGGCCCGTGCTGGCAGGCGGTCCACAGAGCCAGCCAGGTGAGTGGCTGGTCGCCCTTTACAGCTGCTCGCGCCAGGCTGTGTTTACACAGGGGCGAGATAAAGAGATGGTCGCTCAGCTTTGTTATTGGATCGGTGCCGCCTCGGGCCCGCTGCTGATGTCCCTTAGCTGCCAGCGCCGCGCGCGCTGTGTCCGCGCTAACGGTGCCGAGGGCTAGGCTCGTTATAGGCTGACCCCTTGATGGGGTCTTGAGGTAATTCAGCTCTTTTGGGAGTGGCTCCTTTGCGTGTGCCTTTAGTTCTGCCGCGGTGTAACAGACATGCCTTTGTTTAAAGATTGGTTTTACCTGATCCAGAGTACATGATACAGAGGCATTCTTGGTTGATTGATGAAAAGATGGAGATTAAATTAACGAAATAAAGGATTGATATATATATATATCTATATATATAGATATATAGTTGTTTTTGTATGGTTTGTACTCAGTTTAGCCGCCGTGTGTGTGTCTGTATGTGTCTGTGTGTGTGTGTGTGTGTGGTAGTGTGTGCGCGCGTGCGCATGTATGTGTGTGTAAGTGTGTAGAACGTGTGCGTCTTCGTGCTGGCCCTGTTAAGCATGCCGTGGACATGGGCAGGCCTATCAGCCGTGCACAGTGGGGAATACTTTATAGCGAGGCCTCGTATCCATAGAGACAGACAAGGTCAGGGCCATTGTTTGGTTTTCTCCCCTCCTCTTCCTCTTCCTCTGCTGGGGAGGATAAGCCCTCAGAGACAGCAGGGGGGACAGGTTCTGACAGACAGCTTTGTTTGGATGTCTGTTTGTTGTTGTTTTATGATTGCCGCACTGCCACCATTGGTAAATAGGAACGTTGTGAATATGTTTCTTATTCTTTTCAACGACACTTGTTTTGGGAGGCAGTTGGAGGATTTTCAGTGTGGCGACGGTTGCTTCCTAAGCACACATACTTTCACTCACTATTTTTGATCAGAAATTCTGTCTGAGGTTCTCTCTGAATTTCTCATTGTGCACGGATAAAAAACAAGGGCTGTCTGCCGTGTGAGCGAAACACATTTCTAGACCGAGACTTAACTAAACAAAAAATCCAGTGTGCTCTAGGCCGGTTGTGTGAGCTGCATTGAGCTGCATTCATCTTGTTCTGAGAAAAGAGTGGGCTACCTTCCAACGCGAACCCTGTAAATTAGCAAACACGTTGCCTCATCTTAGGAAACTACAAAGACCATCACCAACAAACACGTTGCCTCATTTTAGGAAACTACAAAGACCATCACCAACAAACATGTTGCCCCATTTTAGGGAACTACAAACGCTGTCACCAACACACAGGGTGTTCAGATTTGGGCCGCGTAAAGATGGCTCAACGAAAAGTGCATTGATTCAAACCCCTCACCTGAGGCTCAACAAAAGCACATCTAAGTCAGTGACGGATGAGAGAGTGTGTCTGGAGAAACTGTGAGGAGAGAGAAGCTTGGAGGCAGAAAGAGCAGGTGCGATGTAGGCGTCATTTGACATTTGTCATGTGAGGTACATGCTCAAATCCCAAAATGACCATATTTCTGTTCTATTCATTTCACATCACACTTCACTGCCTCCCTCCCGCCCTCCCTCCCTCCCATGCCGCCCACCCCAGTATTAAAACACTGATCAGGCCACAATCTCAAAGGAGAAGAGGTTGGTCCGTCCTGAATGGCCAAGCGTTTGAATAGGTTTGGGGCTGGACAAGCAAGGTGAAGGAACTACAAACAGGCCCCTGTCCCCTTTTTACACCAGCTTAGATTAAACCTCTACACAACTGCACAGTACACACCTTGCACATGGTGTGTAGTGTGTAGTAAGTACACGCATCGCAGTCGGGGCCAGGAACCAGCCTGGAGCCCCGATGCCTGGGCTGGCAACGAAAGCTGAGTGAAAAGAAACAATATGAAAAGAGTAACCCCCCTAAAGCACCCACCGCTTTGGCCACACTGTGACTATAAGTGTCATGGCGGCAGGAGAGAGGTAGCGATTGGTTAACGTGTGGACACTAATAGACTGGACCACAGACAGGGCAGTCAGACATACAGCCAGACCCTCTTTAAGTGGATGAACCTCCCTCTCTCTCTCCTGCCCCCACTGTTCTGCAGCGTCTCTCTGTCTCTTCCCTTCTCTGTATTCCCAGTCGACTTCCACACAGACCTAGAAACACACATACACACACACACACACACACACACACACACACACACACACACACACACACACAACTTGCAATCTGTGTTGTATGTGCGGACAAGCAGCCAAGTGTGTGTGACATTTGTGTTATCCACGTGTTGTTCTGTGCTTTGGAGCAGCGTGCAGTGAGTGACAATCCGTCTGTGTTTACATGTGTTCTCTACCACCACTCCTTGATGATCCCACTCCCCCCTCCCTCTGCTCTCCTCCACCTGATTGGAGGAGGAGGAGGAGACAGCAGGCCGGGGTTGAAGGGTAGCCGGTGTGAGCTTAGAGACTCCTTCTCCTCACGCCCCCAGCCTCTCCTTGGTGACACACCCACCACTAAACACCCCCTAACCCCCCCCCCCCAGCTCCCTGAGGAGGCCCAGCCACAACCAGGCCACTCCATGAGTCAATTAAAGCGATTGATGAAAAGGGCTGAAGTATTTGTTGAAACCTGCGTGCCTGGCTGTTGTATAAGAGTGAGTCATCGTTTTTATAGTTAAGGTTGTGAGTTTGGATTTCTCTTGTCCGTCTCTCGCTTTTTCTCTGATTCTCTCTTTCAGATTCTCTCTCTCTCTCTCTCTCTCTCTCTCTCTCTCTCTCTCTCTCTCTCTCTCTCTCTCTCTCTCTCTCTCTCTATTTCTCTCTTTCTCTCTCTCTTTCTGATTAATATCTTTCTTTTTTTTCCCTCTAACTTACTGTCTCTCTCGTTCTTGTGTCTGTCTCTTAGACTCTCTTTAGATTTCCCGTGCTCTCTCCCTCTCTCCCTCCCTCTATCTCTGTGTTTCTCACGCTCCCTCTCATTCTCCAACTCTCTCTCTCTCGGCGGATCTTGCTGGTGGTTGGTTTGTAACCCAATCAAGAGCAGGATGTTTTTGATTGACGTATCCTCTCCCTGCGTGTGTAAGAGGAGTCTCTTACACACCTGTAGGCGAGAGGAAGAGCAGACCAACGCAGCACCCTCTGTCTGGCTGAACTCTCCCGCCTCTGAGCACAAGACCTAAGATAAGGGATGGATTTGTTTGGGGCGGGGGGGGGGGGGTTTACTTGAGGATGGCTGAACGTAGTTTGTGCTGGCGGGGCATGCGTCTAGGATGGAGCTGGCTTTTGCCATCCTTGAGACACAGGGTGGCTTGCTGCTTGAAAGTGCACGTAAACCCTGGTTTGAGCTGGCACTCGAGCAGTTGTGAGTATGGACAGTGGAACAGACACATTAGGTTCCAAAAGAACAATATCAACTGTTTTCAACTGAAAACGGTTCACTGAATTGTACCAACTCAGGGCCAAACACTGCTGGCTCTCCCGATGTAAATTGATCTCAATAAGCGTGTAATCCGGAAAGTATCATGTTTGAAATGTTAGCAGGGCCGTAATGAGAGGTTAGACAGCAGGAGAGAGGCAACGATGCACTTCAACGTCCACAGAGGGACAGAAAGGTGGAAAATGGTAGAGCATGCGATTACAGGCCAATTTCACATCACTGTGTCGAGGCTGTAATACAAACAATCGATGTGTCATCGCACAGTCCCAATGAGACTTTGGTTGCAGTCGACATCTAGGGCTGCCCCAAGACACACAAAGAGCCACTGACGGCAATACATAGGTCTTAAGTCGGTGTATTGATATGGTCCATATCATTCATCCGGCTTTTTATTAGGATTCCCTAAAGCGTCAGACTATGAGTGAGTATCACCACTTGAGTGAGCCATTCAAGGTTCATCTCTGCTTCATTTTAGACCCCGCAGAAGGCTGCCGGCACCAAAGGAGGTCCGCTTGCCAATAACAATCGGAGAGACATCTCTGCGTTGTGGTGGTGTCAGAGGGGGGGGCTGAAGGCAGTGAGAAAAACAGAGTCAACGTTGTTGAATCAGCTCGTCCTCCAAGGGAGAAGCGGCTCCCGCGTGACCGCCGTTGCAATCCCATCGGCTTCAGTCTGGCTCTACTGTACAACGTCCCTGATGTCTCACTGTATGAGGCTATCTGATATCTATTCATAGAAATATACAAATAATATTATACGATTTAGATTTGAAATGATTCTGTAGTTTTGGTTTGTTTATTATTGTGGCAGACTTATACCATAACAGTGGCTTGCGTGTCTGCAGCAGGCTTATATTTACTTTAAAAGCAATAATCAAGTGATCCTTGTGTGACGGAGCGATCCGTAATATCTGGACTGGCTCGTCTCTAGATCTCAAGGCACTTTCTCATGCTAGCACAAGAAGCCAATCACACGTATGGTTTTCTAAATATCACAGGAATTCGAAATGTAATTCATTATGTCTGATTTTGATTAGACGTCCCTCTGAAATAGAGAAATTGTATTTTCTTTGTTGATCTCAAACACAAAAGTAATTTGCTGCATGTGTGATTTCAGGCGAAACGGTAATGGCCCATTTACTAGAGATGGTGTATTGTTGAAGTGTGTCACGTCATTACTGTGGTCGTTATGAGTGGGTAGAGATTATGAGATGGCTTGACACAGCGCTAAATCGGTGCCTCTGGTGTCTCTGGCTCCATCCTGTGAAGGTACTTGATGGGGGGTTTAATATGTACTCCTTTCAACCTCCAAACCCACGTTCTTCTCCCTTACATTTGTCAGACAATGAACACAAGAGGCCTATACTCTGATCATGATATTTAATGACGATGTTTCCTCTTCCCTTTTGGGTGATCAAGGATTCCTGTGACTCATTGGTCATAAATGAAGAGATGGGTTGAGAAATTGAAATGACATCAAGTCATCCTACTGAGCTTTTGAAATTGAAAGATGAATTTACGATCCATTCTGAATTCCTTGTGATTAAACCGGTAATAAAACGTGTTTGGTGAAGTTGAGGGTTGAGAATAACAATTCATCAAATGAATCTACAAATGACTCTCTTTGATCCATCAAACTTGAGAAATTAGCTTATGAACAGTTCGGTGTACCCTCTCAATAAAACCAGCTGTTCAGGTTTAGGATTGATTTATTTAGTGTATATTTTCTCAACCCTGCTACAATTTGCCATCTCCCATCGGCAAACAATGCCATGTTCTTTGTCTCTTTGTGTGCATGGGTTTGCCGGTACATGGTATGCGTTAGCGTGCAGACCCAGGAGCTGGCGTGCCAGCACAAGTTTAATTTGTGTTTGGCTCCACCCCCCTGCCCCACCCCCTCTGTTGTACCGTTGTACTGTTGTCTTCTGGGTATTTAGCGCCTGTCCCTGGGTGCCTTTCAAAACTGACCCCAGAAGCTGACCTGAGGCCGCCTCTGACCTCTCGTAGTAAATTGGCCATCTGCCGTGGAAATAACTCTTGACTTCCTCCGGGGAATTGTGCCTCGAGTTACGTTGACGTTTTGTGATCATTCTCACGTTCGACTAAAGGAGGATGCATCATATTTATTTTTCTTCTTTAAATGTTTGACGTTGCTATTGAAGTTTGGCGTTTTTACAAGATTGGTTGGGTGGTAAATTTCAGATCTTTTATCCTGTCAGTGTTGTCAGGTATATATTAAAGCTTTGAGATAGATGTCTGTGATATATATTTTTTTGTTTTATGATGGTCTTACTGTATACAAGCTATGAAGAACATGACCTATCATATTATATATAGATCATATATTATATATAAGTTATAAAGTTAAGTTAAGTTATAAAGGATATATAATATAGAGTTACATTCATCTGCATGGATGATACTGACTCCTCTTCAGTGGTAACTGAAGAGGAAAGCAAGAAAGTGCTTGATCTCTCAGGTCATTTAATCCTATTAGAGGAACTGTGTGTGTGTGTGTGTGTGTGTGTGTGTGTGTGTGTGTGTGTCCAGTGTGTCCTGTCCCGTGTGTTTGTGTTTGTGTGTGTGTGTATGTACCGTATGTGTGTGTATTTGTCCATGTGTTGGCATGTGTACGTGTGAATATATGTGCACGTGTGTGTGTGTGTGTGTGTGTGTGTGTATGTGTGTGCATGTGCTTGCGTGGGTACATGTGAATGTATGTGCGTGTCAATATGTCTGTGTATGTGTGTGTGTGTGTCTGTGTGTGTCGACGTGTGTGAATGTGCTCGTCTGTGTGTGTGTGTGTGCGTGTGTATGTGTGCATTTGTTGGAATGCGTACATGTGAATGTATGTGTGCATGAATCTGTGTGTGTGTGTGTGTGTGTGTGTCTGTGTGTGTGTGTGTGGACGCACATGAATGTGCACACGTGTGCGCGTGCCTGTGCGCGCGTGCCTCCCCACAAGCGTGCGCCCGCCCGCCTGTACATGGTCCCGGGCTCTGCCGTCTTGTGCCCCGGGGCGACCCTTTGTCTGGCTGCATTGATTCTGCTTGGCGATAAGATCCCGTGGCGGCGGCGGCCAGACAGTCTTGTGTGCGCCCAGTGGAAGAAGGGCGGCGCTGGGCGGGGCCCGAACCCAGGAGCCCGTATCAGGTAGGCTGCCGGGCAGGCCGTGCCTCCGCACTACGCAGAGCCCCTGAAACGGGATAGGCCATTGTTGGGGCGTCGCAGCGCAGGGCCAGGGCTTCGGTCAGATAACCACTTTTGTGCTGGCAGCCACCGGATCTTTTTTCCAGGGGTTGTGATTGCGAGGTCACGGCCCCGTCCCGTTTGGGTTCTTGACTTGTGCCTGGAGGCGGCGGGGCGGCAGGGCTCCGTTCCCCTGCTGACGTCAGCGCGGCGCGTCGGGTCGGGGCGGGTCACGCCAGGAGGGGGCACGTAGTAAAACCGCCGCATGCGCCGGATGGGGATACCACCACCACCTAACGCCCGAATCTGTACGTCGCAGTACAAAGCACGCACAGTTAAAGTCAACAGTTCAACTTTGTTTCAAAAGATTTTTAGTTTTTAGTTTTTTATGCAACAGGCTACAGGTCGATATGTGATTACTTTCCATAATTCATCCGTCATTGTATGTGTGTGTGTTTAGGGTCACGTGAATGGACACCAGAAGATATTTTTAGTGTGCATGTCATGAATTTCTATCATTTCTACCCGCGGCTTGCATCCCGATTTTAGGAACGAAAACTGTTGCTGTGTCTTATTTTCTCGAGCGGCTATTTAGGTTGAGTTTGCACAACACAAAGTTCCTAAT
>NC_140291.1:10013830-10048830 GCF_964030765.1 Micromesistius poutassou
AAAAAATAAGAAACCGTAAATATTGCTTGGAGTAACACTGGAACGTTTGACACAGAGGAACAAAAAGGAACCGGCGGAGAGGTTCATCTGCTTCTCGCCCGGGGACTAGACAGTCCAAAACCTCCTTCAATCTCGGCAATGACGCGGACGGTCAAGGTCCGTAAACCGCCACACGTCTGCTGCTCCTCCCAGAACGCTCCAGTCAGCAGTGGGATCAGGAAGGCGATCGGGGACCTTTCAGTAGGAAAGCTGGAGGGTTGGAGCTCGTAGGCCAGGGAGGGAACACTGTGTAAGAAAGCCCTGGCACCTTCCTGGATGACCGCCGTGTCTCTATGGTGGGGGGACAGGGGGAGCTCTGGATGAGAGGACTTGGTTGTTTGAAATGCCAGGCTAGCCTCTTCTGGGGGTGTGGGAGCTGGTAGTCCTTGAGCTGGGGGGGGTTTTGGGCTGCCGAGGTCAGGTTATGCAGAGTCTCTTTGAGGGCCTGGATTCGGTGGCCTTGATTGCCCTAGAAATGTAAACGATTACTTATCATGGTATGGATTGGTTTGTGTTTCAAAGTGGTGAGAAATGCAAGCTGTGAGCGTCTGGGATGTGTTGCAAGAGACTAGCGCGATGAGAAGTACGATTAGAGTGTGAAATGGGAATCATTATGATCAAAGCTGACAGATCTGGCATCAATCCACAGGACCCACAAACAGCAAGATGCCTGATCTAACTCTACTGTCCTCAACCGCACCTGATCTAAATGAATCTGTTCGCCTCTACCTGACCTGATCTAACCTAATCTACTGTCCTCAACCGCACCTGATATAAATTAATCTACTCTCCCCTACCTGACCTGAACTAAACTTATGTACTCTTCCTCTACTACCTGACCTAATCTAACCTAATCTACTCTCCTCTACCTCACCTGATCAAAACAAATCTACTATTCCTCCCTGACATGTGTCCATGTAAGACACTTTTTTGGTTGAAAGTGTAAAATGACTAAATCTAAACTAAACTACAATTAAATGGTTAGACAGTAAGTAAGCAGAAGTGAGAGAGTAGGAACTAATGTATCATTGGATCCTCTTGACCTTATGTCCTTCTGTCCTTCCCTTTATATCCTTCTGTCCTTCTGGCCCTTCTCTCCTTGTTGTCATTACCTTGCCTCCTTCTCGTCTTTATTCTACCACAATGCTTCACCGCCTTGTGTATCTGCTGTTAAAAAAATATAAGAATAGCCTACCCAACCCACTCAACTCTCCCCCTCCCGTCTCTCGCTGTCCGCTCTGATTGCGGTCCACGTAGGGCCGTCTTTGTAGCCCTCCTCGTCCGTAATTGCAAGTGTATTAAAAGTCAGATCTCTCCCCTCCTCTTGAATTTCAAATGGAGAGGCTTCAAAGTGAAGCGGCTTCGCCGGATTGAGGGGTCATCAAACGCAGCCGCTCACTAGCGCGCCGCGTGCTTCACGGGCCCACTCCACCCGGCCCGCTAAAACCGAGCCGGGCAGGTCGTCCCTGACCACCCCCACCCCCCTGGTCCGGCTCGTGGAAGACCCCTAGCGTCCGCGGTGGAGCCTTGAAGGGCCCTCAAGAACAGCTAACCATTTCCTTTTCCCTTTTTATTATTGCAATTGCTAATCACAATTGCTAATCATAATTAATAGATCTGGTTTTATGACATTATTTTCGAGAGCGACTGCGTGGTCGAGGTCATTATTACAGTGATTATATTGGACCGTTCTGCTGGGTTGTTTACTGGTGGCAGGACCCTTTCAGAGAGCTGTGATTGGCTGCTGTCCGGTGGTAGCTAATAATAGGGGTTAACAGAGTCAGGTGTTTCTGTGCCCAGCTCTGCCCGAGCGGAACAATGCCCCTGATCTACCAGCGCTCTCCATTTTCTTTGAAATGGGCCATTTTGCTCTGAGTATCGAGAGCACTAGCTCTCTGCTTGGATTGAAACAAAAATAATAATAAAACCAACTAATCACAAAACAAACAGACACCTGTACACCTAGCAATCACATTTCCACTGCTCCATTGCAGCATGATTGCTAGGTTGATTTTGTGTTGTGCTTAATTGCACATAACTGTCAGGCCGTACCTGACAGTTATCGCCAACCTTGGAGCGGGGGCCGGTTTTGAGAGATTATAATGTTCAGAAAAATGGAAATGAATGTGAATGGACCAACAGAACAGTGACAGATGGCTAAAGCGGCAATTACATTAAAATACCGACATCTTCTGACGTCAGATCGTCTGTGGTCACTGTTCTGTTTCTCCTTCTCCTTCTTCTTCTTCTTCTTCTGCTTCTTCTTCTGCTTCTGCTTCTGCTTCTGCTTCTTCTGCTTCTTCTGCTTCTTCTTCTGCATCTTATTCTTCTTCTTCTGCTTCTGCTTCTGCTTTTTCTTCTTCTGCTTCAGCATCCTCTCGCCATCTCCCCATGTTCCCCAAACTAAACACCATCTTCTCTCTCTCTCTCTCTCTCTCTCTCTCTCTCTCTCTCTCTCTCTCTCTCTCTCTCTCTCTCCAGATGGTGGTTCTCATGGACCCAATGGAGGATCCCGATGATATCCTGCGTGCCAACCGCTCCAGGGAGAAGACCTACATGTTTGACGTGACGTTTGATTACCTAGCCAATCAGGTAAGTCCTACGGAGGCACAAGGTAAACATCCTGACAGTTTGCACACGCGGTCTCGCGTTGCTGCTAGGCTGGGGCTGAAAGCGTGGGGTTAGGAGTTGGATTCCCAAGCCAGGCTGTGAATGCATGCACTCACGGTTTTGTAAGAAGTGACACTAAATCACATATCAGTTATATTATTATATTATATATTGGTAACACTTTACAATAAGGGTACATTCATTTATCATCAATGAATATTATCTGACACAGCAATCAGCGTTACAGTTTTTCACAATTGCTTAAACACATTTCCTGATAGACTACCTCACTTTCTCAAAACACTAATCACAAAATTTCAAAACTCCTCATCCTCATCCTCATCCGCTTATCCGGGGTTCTCTTGCAAAAGCACACTTTGCCCTCAAAACAGTGTTAACTCTTCACTAAATGGTATTTTCTTTTCAAATGACAAACACATACATCATATGAGTAGACATTTCTAATCACCCATTGAATGGAAAACACTATGAATGCTTCATCAGTATTATGCTGTTGCATGTTCAGTATTACACTGTCACATTTTACCATATAATATAATTTTACCATATAATGTTTTTAAGTACACTCAATAATACACACAAATAGAAAACAACACAGAATACTTTACAGTAACAACAAATACTGTATTTGTATCCAAAATGTGCAGTCTACTGTAAATCACAGCAAACGTGAAAACAGGATGAAATGAAAGAGATAACAGAAAATAGGCAATACTGTAAACAAAACTGAAAATCTGAATGAATGAATGAATCAACGAATGAATTAATTTTTATTGGTCGTAACCAAAGGGTAGGGGCAGAAGCAACAGCTTCTTCAGCTTATATCAAGCCCCCCCTTCTCACATTTGTAAGAGTAACAAACAAATGTCATACACACAGTGTGTTTGCATATACATGCATACATTTACCTACATAGATACATACATAGATACATACATAGATACATACATACATACATACATACATACATACATACATACATACATACATACCCATAAGGGTCAATATTTATATCCAGTACATTTCCACCATAAGATGGATGATATCCTAAATAATGATGATAACCATAATGAGAATAACGATGTTCATCATCATCACCAACATTCATTATCAACATTATTCTCATAGAGTGATACTACTCAATGTCTGTACTTACCTAGTGTCATGTCTTTCTTCTGTGACCCTTCTATAGCAAATTGCAGATTGCTAATTGTACAGTTCAGCAGAATTGGTTTTGCAGTTGGTACATGAGTTTCAGGTTGTACTCATTGTGTCTGATGTTCCAATTAATGTGTTTAAAAACTGTAACTAACTTTAACTTTAACTCAATTTAGTGTTAATTAAGTGTAATTCAATAATCTACAAATGGTGTTTATGTTAACTAATGGTGTTAATGTTTACTAAGGTAATGGTTTTAATCGAATTACCTAAGGTATTAATGTATACATGATTTATTATTTTTCCTAACTAATTACTACTTATTGCTAACGGTTACTAAACCATTAGTTAACTGTTAAATAACTCAATTTTTAGCTAATGCTTATGACTGCATTAATTATTAATTGATGGTTACTAAACTTTTAGTCAACTGTTTAATAACTATGTTATTGTTAGCTTATGCTTATAACTGCAGGAACTATTGTTAATGGCTACCATAGTACCCTTATTGTAAAGTGTCCCCTATACATTAACGACAATGTACACACACTTCTCTGTATCTCTTACTTCCTGTGTGTGGTGTGTGTGACGCAGGAGGAGGTGTACCGCGCCACCACCAAGGGGCTGATCGAGGGGCTCATATCAGGCTACAACGCCACCGTGTTCGCCTACGGACCCACAGGTGGGTCTACACAGGACAGAGTGCCTGCCTGCTGCCACACACACGCACGCACGCATGCACACACGCACAAAAGCACACACACACACACACACACACACACACACACACACACACAGAATATGTAATCGGGCACACACACACGTAAGACATTTCCTACCATTTTGTGTGTGTACATTCTGATTCTGCTTTCATCTTTGCATGTGGTTATCCCTCATTTCTGCATGGTTTCCATTCTATTGACCCCGTTCTTTGTCCAATGTAGACATTTCAATAGCCATAACATATGAAGTCTATTCTAGTTGGCTTCCATGGAGAAGCAGAGCACTCACTGACAAATGTCATTATTATTTTCCTCCTGCATATAAATCAGCACTTAGTCTGTCTTGGTGGGGGAATGACTCACCTTGCTCGTTCAACACTGTGTCATTCAGGAAGTAGTAATTGCTGTAATTTGCCTCTGGGTCAGATTATAACAGCAGGCGAGTGCAAAGCGAGGCCCAGGATATCACCGGGGGAAAAGATCCTGTGATCCTCTCTAGGAAAGGGTTTGTAGCGTGTTGATGGGGAACTGCGCGAACGAAAAGACGTCCCAATATCTAAAATCAAACCCACACCCTTGGAACGCTGTTGACCACTTGAGCAAACAATCAGCATCCTTCCACGAGGCTGCTGTGTGAAAAGAGAATATACAGCCTGAAGGGTTTCAAAGTGATCCAACGACAAGGGTTTCAGAACAGGCTGTTCCCGTTTTAATGTTGTAAAGCACACAGCGCTCACCTTAAATTTGATTTTGAATCGTGGTGCCAGTCTTGCCAGTCAATTCCATTAGATGTCTATCCGGTTATCGGCCAGTCAATGACAGTAGTGCCTTTGGCAGGAGCAGGTCAAGGTATTTGATTCTAGGACATTTTCTTTTTGGTGAGATTGTACAAACTCGACAATCTGAAAAGGTTCATGGAACTATTTCACCTTATAATGTTTTCTCTTTGTTTGCTATGGGAACAAAGGGCTACTCTTAAATATCTTCATTGTGTCTCTTGTGTTTTATGCAGGAGTACACACTAGTACACAGTACAGTTCACTACACACTGACTTACATTGAGTCTAGATACGGGTTAGAAGCAAGGCTGCTTACCGGAAGTCTATAATCATCTTTTATTTTATTTTCAGGTTGCGGGAAGACATACACCATGTTAGGGACCGACAAAGAGCCTGGCATTTACGTGCGGACGTTGAACGACTTGTTCAAAGCCATCGAGGAGACCAGCAATGACATGCAGTACAGTGTTACCATGTCCTACTTGGAGGTAACGACAGTCTCATCCGTAAGGACATTCCATGGACATCTTGGCGAGTATTGGTGGCGCGTGTCTGAGCCACAAACTTGTGGCCAACTTGGTTCAAATTGATTCATGTGGCTGGCGTCGCTGCAGTTGCGCTACCTCTTTGTAGAGTAATCACTTTTTGCACTGATCTCTTCCCTGGTTGCTAGGCGCCGACGTTGTCAGGCGGGTATCATTTGGTGGCTGATTATTTCAGCTTCACTTCCTCACACTTAAACCGCACCGACCCGATCTGCAACAGCTTGCTGGTTCTCAACTTCTGCAGCGAGGACAGGAGTGTTGTCTGTGTCTGCGTCAAAACTGTAGTTCACATTACTGTGGCCATCAAACGAGATGTTTCCTTGGCATTTTATTTGAACTATTATTAACTATTTCAATAGAGACCTGGTCTTAAAGGTCTTAATACATTTGATACATCAAATTAACCAATAGCCATTTTTATTAAGAATTAGCCGTTTTATTTACACAAACATGTATTGGTCAAATCTAAAGTTAAGAATAGTTAAGTTAATTAAATTGCTTCTTAGCGTCAGTAGCACAAGAGACATGCTGTTTATGACCTACAATCACCATTAAACAAAGTTTGACCTGCTCTGCAATATTTACTAAGCTGTAACTAATGAGTCTAATTCGAGCAGTGGCAGTATTGGCTGAGGGGTAATCTAAATACGATACGATTGGACAATGATAAGACTGTTGCTGTGTGTCTGCCACATGAGTCCTTTATGCTGCAACCATCTTAATCACCCACAAGGACATATGGAATCAATAAGCATGGTTTGCTAAGATACCCTCAGTGACATTGAATACAATTGGGCTCAAAACATTAGTCATTTAAGTCTCCAGCTGAACTATAATAGCACTCCTGATAACAAGATTGACGGTGCATTATAATAATAATAATAATATCATTAATTATAGTGCTGGTTCTAAATGTGCAATATGTTGTAAATTCCATGTTGTCAAATGATAATCCATAAAAGCTTCCCCCGCAAAGCACAATGAAAGAAACAAACCGGAACAAAAGATTGCCCACAAAACATCCAGCAGACGCGCTTGAAAGCCCCGTGATTACAGTGATGTGCGACGCTGACATTCTGTTTCATAGGAGAAAAGAGTTTGCACAAGACCAAAGAAATTGCACTCCACTCTCTTCCTCTGCCGCAGCACTCCAAAGTTTGGATGACTCTGGATGAGGGAAACTAAACGTCTTAGGCACGTGTCAAACCCTGAACCAGAGAGAGCGTAGGAGCGCTATCTCCCCAGGCTTGTTCAGAGAGCCCCGTTCAGCTGGGGTGTTTCTGCTGGAGACGAGTGTGTTGTCTGCCGTTTCCAGGGATCACACCGTCCCCCGTCCCCCCCCCCCCCCACCGCCCCGCCCCGCCCTGCCACGGAGGTCAAGTCGTGTTTTACGGCCGGGCTCAATGAGCACACAATGAGCTCTCTGCTCACCTTCTGGACAGAACAAAGGGTGGGAGAAGTGACCTTCTGACAAAGTGCTGCGGACAGCCCATGCCGATATAAATCTGTGTCGTGCAAATAAAAAAACAAAGGACAAGAAATATAATTGACGAGCAGAAATCCCAGCCTTCACAAACGTCCATACCGCCACGCATACACGTATGCACACACGCTCACACACACTTTTTCTGAAGGAAAACATCCTCAAGAATGTATAAATCTTTTGACCTTCCCTTACATTGACAGCACGACGACTGAAGGAAAAAAAGGATATAGCTCTTTTTATTCCTTCTACTTCTTTGCTCGCGACAGACGTGCGTAGGCAGCCTGGGTATCCGTCCAACAACCTCACCAGCCGTTCGCTCGAGTGATATTGAAGGAGAGCTTCCCTTTGCACGTGTATTCCATTTGACCCCGGGCCGACCCCAGCCCGGCTGTTAAACCCACAGCGTCACGCAGGTCTTGCTGATTCCCCGGGTGTTGTGTCGTCTCCGTAGATCTACAACGAGATGATCCGGGACCTGCTGAACCCGTCCTCGGGCTTCCTGGACCTGAGAGAAGACTGCAAAGGCGGGATCCAGGTGGCCGGGATCACCGAGGTGTCCACCATCAACGCCCGCGAGGTGAGACTTACACACGCACGCACGCACGCACGCACGCACGCACGCACGCACGCACACACTCCACACACACACAGGCTCGCCAGACGGAGTAGATATAAAGGCACGACTTCAGGTAAACAACATAAGGATTAAACATTCATAATAGCAAAGTTTATTGAGCAGAGAAGAAAGATTTGGCAGAAGAGTCCAGGCAACAGTTGGCTGTCATCAAACTCGCAGCCAATGAAATTGAGGTTGATTGAGCCTGAATTTCCGCTCTGTTCTGCTAGTAACCAAAAGTTCTCGAGGACTTTTTTTCAACAAAAACCTTTTTCAACTGACATTTCAGGTCTGCACATTGCACACTTAACATTTATAAATGTCCTCCTAGATACTATTAGACTACTGCTAGACGATTCTATCATTTAGCAGCATTCATCCGCCACTATAACGCCATGCAGTGAATTCAGACACATCAACACTGGTAGAAATCAAACCCGGTTCTTTCACCGGCCGCCATGCCAGACCCTGTAGCCGTCGCGGCGTGGCGTGCCGGCGGCGGTGGAGCGCGGTGGAGGCGCGGTCACACCCCCCTGTGGGTGTGTCGGGGGTGTAGGTGGTAACTCCTAGGTAAAGGTGGTAACCCCTCGCCCCCCGTCAGATCATGGAGCTGCTGGTGCGGGGCAACAAGCAGCGCACCCAGGAGCCCACGGCGGCCAACCAGACGTCGTCGCGCTCCCACGCCGTGCTGCAGGTGGGCGTGCGGCAGCAGAGCCGCTGCCGGGACGTCCTGCAGGAGGTCCGCTTCGCCCGCCTCTTCATGATCGACCTGGCCGGGTCCGAGCGAGCCGCGCAGGTGCGTCTCTGCGTTTCTGTACACCTGGTGTGTGTGTGTGTGTGTGTGTGTGTGTGTGTATTTTTGTGCGTGTGGGTGTGCCTGTGTGTACATGCCCGCATATGTACGCACGCACGCATTATGGGCCCTATTTTAACGGTCTGAAACGCAAGTATGAAACGCCAAACGCAAGTAGCTTTGTGGGCGGATCCCTGGCGCTGGCGCTGTTATATCGGCGGATAATACCAGCGCATTTGAACTTTGACGAGTTGATATTTTGACAGAGCGTTTGCAGTCTCCGCTGAGACAGATGCACGACCACATGAATTTCAAACTTCAAATGGCTCAGTTTATGGCCAAATAATAGGCCTAATTCACACATGGACTAGTGTTTTATTCTACAACTTCAGAAACACTGAGTCATTTAAATTTCGGCATAGAGAACTTAACACATATACGATATGCGGTCCTGTGGCCGCAACTGTAGGACTATTTAATGATATGAGGCAATACATTAACAAACATAGTTTGTTACCAGTATTGTATACATTATCGTTATCAACTTGTGTTCATAATGTGCATGTGTCCCCCCTTTACAATACATTTCCATGAAGTGTATTATGTGTTACGTGTTTAGTTTGCGTGTGTTTAAACAGATGGGTGCACTGGGCGCCAAACTTCACCCGCATTGATTCAAAATTTTAAACATTCTCTTGCGGTAAAACTATGTTTTCTCACAATCAAATACTCATCAATCCTGAAAGTTATGGGCTTGTACACGATGTCTGTGTCAAGAAAATATGTGTTTGCTGTATGGTGTTAGCAGATGCATTGATTTAAAATAATTCTTACCTATTATTACCACCGTATCAGCTGTTCTTTCCCAAATAATTTAACCAACGTTATAATTTGGTTTTGGAAGGCTGGGATATAGGCTACTTTGCTCAATTTTATTATTGTTATTATGATTATTTTAACGCATGGCATTAGCCTACTACAGATTTCATTCATGCAGCCCCTATGGAAAAAAAATGTTTCCACAATCCACATGCTATTTCTATGCAGTTTCACACAGGGTCGTCCCTGAACAGGGTCGTCCCTGGGGGGGGGGGGGGGGGGGGGGGGGGATTAGGATGATTCTAAGGGCCCAGCACTGACAGGGGCCCCCAGAGGACAATTGGTACAACTGGTAATATTATGTAGAAATATTATGTAGAAAGCCAATTGCGCTGGGTGCAAGACAGGGCCCTGAGTGTGTGTGCCTTATTGGTAGATACATGTGGCTGTGGATGATTGTCTGTGGCTGTGTCTTTACACCGGTATGCTGGTTTATTATATATTAGCCGTCACTGAAGCATCATTACAATAGCCCAGCTTTAGACCTCACATCCCCAGAGTCTCTTTCCATTGTGTGTGTGTGTGTGTGTGTGTGTGTGTGTGTGTGTGTTTGTTACACTCACACATAAGTGCTAGAGTGTTACCAGTAGTGTTTCTCTGCAAACATGGCAGTCCTTTCTTTACCCTGGGCTCTGTCACCGCGCTGCCTGGCAGCCATGTTTTACAGCAGTCCATAAAAGGAGATGGCGCTCGCTATATTTACGGAGGGTTCCATAAAACTGAGTCCACATTAACAACGTCTTGTCTATCTGGGCCAACATTAATGGTCAGCGGCACCCAGGTATTACAAGATGTATTCTAACAGTATTTGTTGTTCTTATTAACATAGTGTCCTGTAATTAAAATACTGCTTATGAAGGATTTTCGCTTTTATTCGATCTATCAACATTTTGGGCTGTTATATATATTTTATTTATATATATATATATTTCTGCAGAGCACTTGGTATAAAATGCACGCAATACAAGTATGCTCAAGAGATAAAACATTTCATGGTCGTGCTACTTTCTGCCTTAGGCTTCAGTCGCGCTGATCCGTGATCAGTCTGTGGGTCCACGTTTTCCTCGCCAGACCCCAATGTTTCTGCGACAGACTGTTATGAATGTTTCACTTTTCTTTGCCATGTACTTTAGGCCATGCACATTACGGAGACAGCATTCAGACCCATTCAGAGCACTTATTTACCATGGAGACTGTTTGAAAGGTTAACCAGCCGCAGCCCTCCTTTGACGTATAGCCCATTGGGGGCCTCCATTTTGAAAAGGACCCAGCATAGGCGAGTTTCTTCACTTCAAGGCCATGGGGCACATTTTCTGCCGACCCCTTAAGAAGATGAATGTGTCTTGTACTTGGTTTAATTGAAGGAGTCAGTCCACCGACGTGTTCACAGGGGTGAAAGGCAGGATGTGTCACCCCCTATTGGCCAGGAGTGGAACGACGCCTGTGACCAATGGATTGCCTGTTCATAGTAAAATAGGGGCAGAAGAATTGTAAGGCAACTTCAGTTTGATTTCATTCTATTCTACCTTTCCCCTTCCCTCTCCCCCCTCTCTGTCTCAGACTCAGAACAGGGGTCAAAGGTTGAAAGAAGGGGCTCACATCAACCGCTCTTTGCTTGCCTTGGGCAACTGCATCAATGCCCTGAGTGACAAGAATGGCAACAAGTATGTCAACTACAGAGACAGCAAGCTCACTCGACTGCTGAAGGTAGGTCAGAACCAGATGAAAGGCAAGACCAAGCTTTTCCAATTTTAGTCCAATGTAAAGATGTCTTTTGGAGTATATTTGACCTAATATATAATAATAATACATTTTATTTGGAAGCGCTTTTCAGTCACTCAAAGACACTTTACAGACGAGGATGAAAAATAAGTAATTAAAATACATTTAAAAACACAGAAACACAGAAGAAAACGCAGAAAAGTAGATACATTGTAAATGAAACAGCACAATACAACAGTCAGACAGAACAAAGACAGAATTAGGAAAGTAGTGGTTAAGAATTATAGGCAGAATGGAACAGGTGTGTTTTGAGTAGTGATTTGAATAGTATGAGGTCATTGCAGTCACGGATGTGTTTGGGGAGGGAATTCCAGAGGGTAGGGGCAGCAACGGAGAAGGCTCTGTCTCCCCCATATGGATCCTAACCGGCACTACCTACACCATAATGACACCTAAATATATCTCAAGTTCATTGAGTTGCTTTGGATTGGATCAAAATGTGTTAAATGACTCAATAGTAAACCCAACGTTAACTTTGAACAGGACTCACTCGGGGGAAACAGCCGCACGGTCATGATCGCACACATAAGCCCCGCCTCCCTGGCGTTCGAGGAGTCGAGGAACACGCTGACGTACGCGGACCGCGCCAAGAGCATTCGCACGCGGGTAAGAGGCCAGCGGCACGCTCGATATCCACCCGCCTTTCATTCAGCAGCACATCGAGTTGTATCATGGAGAAGTAAATGGGGTGTCACGTTTCAGGGAGAAAAAGTCCTTTATACCTGTTTGAATAAAATCAATGTTACTACTTAAAAATAAGAAAACACTTCACAATTCCTCAATTTAGTCTGTATTCAAGTAGCTATTTACCGTGATAATGAATATCTCTCTAATGACATGACAACTATGACATCATTCTCTCTGTTTGATCTCTCGGCTCCCCAGGTCAAGAAGAACCTGATCAACGTGTCCTACCACATCGCCCAGTACACCAACATCATCTCAGACCTGCACTGTGAGATCCAGCGGCTCAAGAAGAAGATCGCAGACCAGGCGGGTCCCCAGCTGCACACTGACCGAGCTGACATCCGCAATGTCCAGGGTAACTCCTTCTTCTTCTCCTACTTCTTCTTCTTCTTCTTCTTCTTCTTCTTTTTTCATCTTCTCCTCCTCTTCCTCCTCCTCCTCTTCTGCTTCTTCTCAAAAACCTTCTTTAGCTCAAAATGACCCATAATAGACCAAACAGTGTGCCTAAATGGTTTACAAACAACCTAGTTCCATCTGCAACTCTTTCTTCAGGTCAGACCCCTGGTTCAGGTGGGGTGGACATTCTAAGGGACCTCTTTAAAGGGAATAAAGGATACACCAGTGTTTGCTTCAGTGGGCTATAGATACATTATGTCTGGAAAGTCTCCGGTGATGAAACCATTTTTTCCAGTGTTTATATTGGTTCTAACATTTCAAAAAGGGTCATCTGCGAGTCACAGTGTGAGTTTAAGTAGTATTATTGTAGTGAGTAGATTATAGTATAGTATATCGATTAGGATCCGATAGATACAAACACAAACACAAACCAGCCTATTCAATATGTGTGTAAATGCCAGCAAGACAAGAGAGGATAGCCACTACATTAGCCAGTAGAACTCATAAGTGCGTGAAAATGTTACCTGTGAATCCTCTATCCTCTATATAGATGAATCATTACCTCTCTCTTTCTCTCTCTTTCTCTCTCTTTCTCTCTCTCTCTAACTCTCTCTCTCCCCCTCCCTCCATCTCTCTCCCCCCGCGCTGCAGCCGAGGTCCAGGCCCACTCCAGCCAGCATGGCCAGGCCCAGATGGACCAGCTGAGGGAGCAGCTCCTGGAGGCCTTCCGCCAGCAGATGGAGATGAGGAAGGGCCTGATGGAGCTGGAGAACTCCCACATGCAGATCCAGATCGACACCTCCAAGCACCTGCTCACCATCGCCGAGTCAGTGTTGTTCAGCATTCGCAACCTTCCCTTTTTTCCCCTGCTTGTGTGACATACCAGTGGATTCACTACCTCCAGCCATTGCACGTTAGAATGTGTATTTTTGTGTATGAAACGTATTTTTGATCAAATGTATTTTAAATGAGGACAGCAGGTTCTCAGCGGATCCGTTAAAAACACTGGGGGAACTTCTTGTGTCATTCATTCTACGATATTCAACCGGCAGCTACCTTCATTTAGAGAGATAGGAGTCAAATCTGTATGCTTTGATATTAATGCGCAAGTAAACCCGGAAATAGCTTTTGACGGTTGAGAATGGTACCGCTTGGGTCACACAAAGTGTTGGTGAACATTCCTGTTATTTTGTACTAAAGTTGTTGAGCTCAGGTTCAAGTTCAGGTTTGAGTCCAGGTTCTAAAAACCTTTGACCACGCCCCTCACACTTGCTGTGGAACGCGAAGGCTGAAGTTATCCTGCTAAAACGGGGGTTGGCCCTTTAAGAAGCAACGGCAAGAGACACATGTAATGAAGCCCAGTTTTAAATGTAGATTTGTCCTTTTTTTGGTCATTTTAGCTGGGAGCAAGAGCGAAGTCGGCGCCGAAAGAAGTGGCGCTCCGAGTCGAGGAAGGAGAGCGTGAACAAAGACGACAGCGAGAAGGACTCAGACTGCCCAGAGTCCCCCCCCGACAGCATGGAGACCCAGGAGGTGGTCCTGGCACGGGAAAACCTGGTCTCACTCATGGCCGAGCAGAAACGCATACGCAAGCAGAAGGCGAGTCTCCCAGTTAGTGTTTTTTATCGAAGCTGCTCGGGCCAGAAGACCTGAAAGCTCTTTCATCTACATTTTCAGTACAACAGTCGATATCTATTCCTGAATACTTGAACAAGTAACACACAGACTTGTGTGTTCTACATGTGATGAGGTATCGGACCCTGATGTGCAAATGTATGAATGGGTTTCATTCATACATTTTGCGTTTCGTTGCACATATGTCAGTAGTGGTTAGGAGCGTCTCATTTCACTGCATACATCATCAGCAGTGGTAAGGAATCGTCTATAATTTCATTGCATATATCATCGGTAGTGGTTAGGAATCATCAGCTCATTTCACTGTATATGTGACAGTCGTGGCAGCCGTCCTGTGGGCGTCCTACCTGCTCGTTAACGTCACGTACCCCCCCCACCCCCCCTCCCCAACAGGGTCTTCTGGAGCGGCGGTTCCTGGAGCAGCGGGAGCGGGCGCGGCGCCTGGAGGAGCTGCTGCCCCGCAAGGTGAGCTCGGAGGAGCAGCGGGAGGTGCTCAGCCTGCTGTGCAAGGTGCACGAGCTGGAGATCGGCAACGCCGAGATGCAGGCGCACGCGCTGCTCAAGGACAACGTCATCCGCCAGAAGAACTTTGTGGTGCAGCGCTTCGAGCAGCACCGCCACCTCTGCCACGAGATCATCCAGCAGCAGAGGCAGTTCATCATCGGTCAGTGGTCCCGACGTGGCGGAGCTCGGTTTCCCCTCGATTTATTCGTTGCTGGAGCCTTGTGAGACCCGTCCAGTGATTCCTGATGTGATCGTTATCCGTCTGGCCTTGGCTCGGCAGTTGTTTATTTCCGAATATAACCACGGTTCAAAAGACTCTCTCTGGCTCTCTGGGCTCTTGTTGAATCCAGTAGGAAGTGAAGAAAGATATATTCTCCACTGAGAAGAGCCTGTTGGTCATATGACATCATTATTCAGTCTATTTTGTATGAAAACTGTTTTGATTGCTCCGTATGTTGCTACACTTTGCCTGGGTGCTGCTCTTGTATTTATTTGAGTGTGGAGCTCCCTGTTCCTCATGCACTGATTGGTCCTGTCATTTAAACATTTCTTCAACGCAAAACAGAGAGAACCTTTAGAAATGGCAACCATTTGCCTGTATGAAATGTACTGCAAAATTAAACCAAGTTTTTCCAAATTTCATTATTTAACCAGATAGCTGCAGGAGAGATTTTCGGCCTGTTAGCCTTTGTATCGCTCTATCTCTCAAGTGTTAGTAATATTTCTGTCCTGTGTTTCTGCTCTGACACACAATTTTCCTGTCTGGGATTTATATAGAACGTCTTATCTTAGTTGCGTATGTTTTTGTGTGTGTGTGTGTCTGTGTGTGTGTGTGTGTGTGTGTGTGTGTGTGTGCATATCTGTGTGTGTGTGTGCGTGTGTGTATATGTGTGTTTGTGCTTGCGCGTGTGCTTGCGCATGTGCGTGTGTGTGTGTGTGTGTGTGTGTGTGTGTGTGTGTGTGTGTGTGTGTGTGTGTGTTCTCTAGAGCACAGCCTGCTGGTCCCCTCTCAGCTCCAGGACCTGTATGAAGTGTACATAAGGGAGCTGGACGAGGGGAACCTGGACCGCGCCGTGGCTCTGGATAAAGTCACCATCGGACCGCCCACCAGGGTACCTGTCCTCCAGACCTAGCCTTCAGAGGGCCGCACCGGTCTGGGTGACCAAACCATCAGAACCTCCTTCGTTTCGATTTCTGACAGGAACGCACATTTCTGACAGGAACACACTCACGCTAAAGGCTCTCGGCAGAACTCATACAACAAAGTTCGCTCAGTGATAATGGACAACGGTATATATGAGAATAAGGGTAACATATGTATTAACGAGGCCAAGAGAGACGGTTGCGCCGGTTCGATCACCCAGACCCGTGTTGTCCTTTAAACGTTCGCACACTTTCTAACCAACATGGAGGAATAAAACGTCAACATGTTTCATGCATTCATTCTGAACGTTTTTTGCACGGGCCTCGTCTCCAGGAGGGCTCGCTACCAAAGATCACCGCGCCGAGCCGCGGCCGCGCCCCGCTCCAGGACCTGGACTCGGACCAGGACAGCGGGCGCACGGCGGGCTCCAGCGGCAGGAGGGGCCCGGCCAAGCTCCGCAGACACACCCTGCCCCCGATTCTCCCCGAACCCGAGAGGTAGGAGCGGCTCGGCCCCGTCGCAGAGGCTAGCGTAACGCGACACCACTGGGCTGGAAAATAATAAAGACAAAGGCCCTTTGGAAAAGGGCTGGATCCCATTATGGCCGTTAGGATGTCGTTGTGTTATGTATCGTGTCTGTTAGACTCACAGCCAGGGGCGCTCTGCTCTCTGTCCTTCCTCTTTCTACCAGTGACAATAATCAAGTGTTAAAGAATAGCCCCCATGCCAGGCAGTTCAAGAGCTCCGCTGTGATGACGCCTCCGCCCATCCACATCAACGGGCACGGAAACAGAGAGGTAGCGAGACGGGACGCTGAGCAAGCGATGTGCAACAAAACCAATGACAAGCTCTTGTTTATTTTGCCCACACCGTTTTGCACTCAATTTAACCTCAAAGGCATTAAATATAAGAAAGACTTTGCATAAGAGCAAATGTATTAATTGGAAATTATATAGCATGGTGTCAAATAATAAAAATGACATTATGCTATTATTATTAGAATGACTTGAACTTCCGGGCAAATCTCTTATGGCGTGTCTGTCTCTGTGTCCGTGTGCGTTTCTGTCTGCGTGTGTGTGTGTGTGTGTCTGCGTGTCCGTGTGTGTGTGTGTGTCTGTCTGTGTGTGTGTGTGTGTGTGTGTCCGTGTGTGTGTGTGTGTCTGTCTGTGTGTGTGTGTGTGTGTGTGTGTGTGTGTCTGCGTGTCCGTGTGTGTGTGTGTCTGTCTGTCTGTGTGTGTGTGTGTGTGTGTGTGTCTGCGTGTCCGTGTGTGTGTGTGTCTCTGTCTGTCTGTCTGTGTGTGTGTGTGTGTGTGTGTGTGTGTCCGTGTGCGTTTCTGTCTGCGTGTGTGTGTGTGTGTGTGTGTCTGCGTGTCCGTGTGCGTTTCTGTCTGCGTGTGTGTGTCTGCGTGTCCGTGTGTGTGTGTGTCTGTCTGTGTGTGTGTGTGTGTGTGTGTGTGTGTGTGTCTGCGTGTCCGTGTGTGTGTCTGTCTGTCTGTGTGTGTGTGTGTGTGTGTGTGTGTGTGTGTGTGTGTGTGTGTGTGTGTCCAGCTGCAGCCGCTGGCCCCAGAGGGCTGCCTGAGCTACGCCCGCCTCAGCTACAGTGTCAGCAGCCACCTGGACTCGTCCCCCGAGAGCAGCGAGATGGGCACCGACGCCCCGCTGTCCTACAAGGGTAGGGCCCCGCCCGGCCTCACCGCGCCGTTCAGAACACACACTAGATACACGCCACCTGCTGCTTTAGGAACGTGTAACGTTTTTGTAGTCTCAGGCTTTCATCGTTGACTTTACAATCTACTTTGAAAAGAACAAGTGGAATGGATGAATGGAATGCAGAATGGAACATTGGGTAGCATGAAGGTATCCAAAGGTGTGTGTGTGTGTGTGTGTGTGTGTGTGTGTGTGCCTGCATCTGCGTGCACTCAGGAGGTAGAGTGGGTTGACTTGTAACCGGAAGGTTGCTCGTCTTTCCCCCCGACTCCCGACTCCTAACGTGTCCTCCGAGTGTCGCCGTGTGTCCCCGAGCGAGACACCCGACCCCGACTGTTCCCGACAAGCCGGCCGTCGCCCGGCTGCACGGTTGACACCGCCGTCGGCGTGTGACTGTGCGCATGAACCGTCGTAAGACGGCGCTGGACGAAAGCGTCTGCTAAAACTGAAACGTATATTTACGTGTTTTTTTCCCCCCCCCCTCCTCCCCCCAGAGCGGCAGCAGATCCTCCGGGGGGTCCAGAGCATCGCGGTGAAGGCGGCCCACCGCCGCACCAAGGCCCTGGAGGGGGACGCGCTGCACCTGCACCTGCCCCCCACCCCCTGGCCCCTGGACCCCCAGAAGCAGAAGAGCACCCTGTCCCTGCTGAGCGAGGCCGCGGCGCCGGCCCCCGGGGGCCCGGCCCCCGCGCGCCGGGGGGGCCGGCAGCCCAGCCCCGAGCTCCGGCACGCCACCTCGGACGACACCCTGTCCAGCAGCACGGGCGAGGGCCCCCCCGCGCCGCAGGGCACCTGGACGCGCCAGCGCTTCCGCGCGCCCGCCGCCAAGAACCCCACGCCCCGGGAGCCCGACTTTGAGGCCCGCCGCAAGAAGCGCCGCTCCCGCTCCTTCGAGGTCACGGGTCAGGCAGTGAGTCACTCTGCGCGCCGTGTTCATCATCAGAGGGAGAAGATGAGACACGCGGTGGAAAGGGGCGGCTGTATGTAGGCTTAACGTATTGACTGGGCTGATCCAGCCAATGCTTAAAGTATTGGTCGGTAAGCCCCCCCCCCCCCCCACGCCCCAGGAGAAAGTACCAGGTTCAATCTGAGGCAATAAGAAGGGGTAATGGCTTTGGGAACATCGGACACATGGAATTTTGTTGAAGCAAGCGGAGGGGCGTCACACTCGTTCCAGCTGGGGGTGCGAAAGAAATCGCAAACTACTGCTATGTAAAAACATTTTTTAGCCAGAAGTAGCAGACCCCTCGTAATGCAAAGAATTTGCCCCCGTCTTACAGCTTTCTACGTTTCAGTCCAAATAACACAGAAATGTTACCCAAAACATGTCGCGTTGACACCCACTGTGTTGCTCTTGCTGCCTTGCTCCCTCCTTCCCTCTCCCAGCTGCCCCAGCCCAAGACCCACACTGCCCAGAGGTTCCGTCCCCTGGACAGCACGTCGGACCCCCACCTCCACATAAACGGACAGCCCCAGCCCCCCGTGCTCCGCCCCCAGCCCCGGGGGGTCCCCCCGCTCACCAAAGTCAGGGGGTACCACAGCACCCAGCAAACGGGTAACTCCTCACACAAGAGGCCTCGAGGCCTCCTTTATAAACGTCATAGGTCTTATTGTGGGGGAAATGATCGCTGTACCTCCTGATGACGTCAGGTTTATTGCTGAATTTCAAAACAGGAAGGATTAGTCAGTCAGTGTGCAAGACTCATGGCTCTAAAGGCTCAGTTCTAAAAGTTAAATTCCAAACAGTGCGCCCGCAAGCAAGCGAAACAACCATTCGTGTTTCTCTGTCCCTAGGCCCACTAGTTTATTGCGAGCGGAAAGGTTTTCACTCCCATATAACGAATCACTTGTGATTTTTTTGTTGTTCGGACTGTATGTTGACGGACATCCCCGTACCCCCCCCCCCCCCCCCTCTGTTCTCAGGCACCATCTCAGAGTCCTCCGCCGGCGCCCTGACCAACCTGAAGAGGGCGTCCCAGCTGAGGCAGCCGCCCCTCTACATCACACCCGGGGCCCAGCGAACACGCAGGCACTGAGCGGCGTGACGCATCATCCACCCCGTCGCCCGTCACACACGTCAAAAAACAGATCCACTCTTAACCACAGCCCTCTCGCTATCGGCAGAACTGTGCTTACCGCAAAGCGGGAAGCCTGCAAGGTGTCTCTTACTATTAGGAAACGGGGTAATCCACCCTCCAGGGGACCTTCCAAGGACACTCGGCTGCTCTGGGCTCAGACATTAGGCCAGACAGTACGGCAGTGTTGTGTGAACTAGCTCAACGCTAGCCGTTTGGTCCCGTGCAGGTCTCTAATTGGCTTATTTTGGGACACAGAGTGATTCCCGGTAGGGTTCATTGCAGGGTTAATTGTTTTCACAGCAGCAAAATATTATGAAATGTTTGGGAGACAGAATTGCTAATTGGCACAAAAGCCACATACTGGGTAGATGAATGTGTCTAATCCTCGATCTTATGTTGACTATGTTGCCTGTAAGTGGCTCAGCTGAATACTAAAGATATGGGATACCTTACATTCCTTTTTTATTTCCGTGTGAATGGGCAAACTGATCCTAAAGGAAAAAAGGGCAGATAAACTTCACTCTAGAGATGGCTGATCCATATCTCGATACCCAACAGCCCTCCGTAGAACAGCTTCTAAAGTCATGTTTGGTCTTGAAAGTGACTCATTCGGTCATATCGCTGTACTCAAACAGCTTCACTCATCCCCGTAGCCCTTTGCCTTTGTTCCCCACAAACATGGCTGCTATGTGTCATGCTTTTTGGTAATAACTATTGCTTACTATAAGCAATGAACATTTATAAAAAAAAAAAAAAGAAATCTTTGCTAAATGTGTTGTTTTTTTATATTAAATGGTTTATTTAACGGCTGCCTTTTCATTTGTCACCACATTGTTGTTTTTATTTGTTTTCCTAAGTACTACTTTCTATGCTTTATTTTGTACATTCTTTTTTGTATTCAAATAAATTCGAATGATACCCACAATAAATGTGTTTGTCCTTTTTTTCTTTTACGCCAATGGCTTATAACTGCATTGATTACATAATAGTTACTGTTGCCAGTTTACTTCACTGGCAATGATGGCCCAACTTCTTGTTAGAAAACCATAGCAGTTAAAAGTAATAGACTTTTAACAATTCAGTGCACTGCATATCTATCCGCGGATTCCGCGCTGTATGCGTAGGGCGGAGGGGAGGGAAACCGGAAGTGCCCGCCTCCCCGTTCCATTGTTACGATTTTGGTCCAATGAAATGAAGGTTTGTAAGTAATGGATGTCAGTCCTGGCGAATGAACGGGAGGATTGCACATTTCTCACGGCAGTGCACTAACGGCTGATTTGCAACCCGCCGTAGCAACAGAAAGAAGGGAGGAAAAATGTCGCTGGCTTCGATTCGGACCGTTCCAGGATCAGTACATTTTTAAGGAGACCCAGACGAGCGGTGAGTGAAAGAGCCGTCACCGCTTGCAGGAGCGCTAGCCCGGCGATTGCAACAATCCGTCCTGAACCGACACTATACTTTCTAGAAATTGTATTAAGACGTATCTACTTCGTAGCAGATGAGGCCTACAGCCAACAACCCCACAACGCTCTGCCTGCCGCCATGTGATACAATGAATGTGTCCAGTATTGCTATGTGGGATGCAGAGGGAGATCAGGGTTGGCACTTTAAGCACTTTTTAAGTCCTGGAGATCTATTTTGAGTTTCATAGACAGCGTTTGCAGCGTAGACTACAACGTCTAAGAAAGCGTACTTCGGTCAGCGTAAATTAAGAGGAATAACTATCAAACACTATTAAAGTGGATCATATGATCCCAGGCTGCTCTGGTTCTATAAACTTCTTGGAAACCTGCTCCATGCGCACACTATAACGCAGTGCATTACATTGCTGTCTCACACGCGGGGCTAAAGACACCCCTCTTTTGAGTAATTTGTCGAAATTCCTCTTTAAGTCTTTTTGCATTGTGTTCCCTTGCACGAATCATTAACTAAGGCAAAGCGAGTATATGCATATATTGATTAAATCAACTCTTTAAGTGGCAGGTGTTTACCTTACATCGACCATCGCTCAAAAACTTAACCCTCCTTGCTGACTGTTTCAGGTCAATCCTCGCCATATCCATCTCCATCCATCAAAAGAAACGTGTACTGTAACCTAATACAAACCTATGTGGTGACCTCATCCAACCGATTAAGGCCACTGTACCTTTGCCCAGAGCCCGAAGGCAACGCCACGTGATGGATCCATCCACCAGTGTGGTGGGTCTGGACGCCCAGGGGAACATGCTGTTCCGGGTGATGAAGCCGGTCATGGGCCTCTTCCAGGTGTCCTCTGAGCAGGCCAACAGTGGGGTGGACCTCCAGGGTCTGTCGGACACGTCCCTGGTGCTGACCCAGGCCCAAGGCCATGCTCTGATGGCCCACAGTGAGGGCATGATGGCCGCCCCACAGCAGCAGATCCTCCGGGACCAGATGGAGTCCCAGATCCTCCAGGTCCAGGCCCCTGCTGCTCCCCCCCTGGACCAGACCCCCCAGACGGAAGAGCCTCCACAGAGCCAGTGCTCCAATGGCAACCCCAGTGAGGTGACCCGCATGCCCTTTGCGGAGGTGTCCTCCCTGCTGGACCCCAACATGAAGGGCTCCAAAGCTCGTGAGTACATGAAGATTCTCTATTTAGTCTGTTGGCACGCAGACTTTTAACTCAATAACTCATGTCGTTGGTGGGGTCGAGCATCTCATACAAGGATGCTTATAGGTGTGCATGGGGATAAAACTCGTCCTTATTAAGCTGAGCGGCAGAAAACCCTAGCTAGCTCCACTATCCTGCTATCCTGTGTCATTATGTCTGGACGCCACAGAATGATGTTCTCCTTAAACCCACTCCACCTGTGTTTGTGTTTATTTGGATGCACATTCTAGGAAAGTATCTGATTTCCTACGAGGAGATAAAGCGACGGCTGCAGAGCCCAGAGAAGATGTCGCTGCGCTCGCTGGCAGCATACACACGCGTCAGCAGGGGTCCGGCCAGCAAGAAGACCCTGCTGGAGTCCCTCAACATCCTGGGCCTCAAGCCCAGCACCACCACCTCCGTCTCCTCCTCCTTCTCCAAGCTCACCGAGGGTGGGTGATGGAGAGAGTCATGTGTGGGATAGTGTATCTGTGTGTAGGAGAGTTTATTTATATAGCACCGTTCAAACCCAAAGGCCTTTTGGGTGAATCCCGTTTTTAAGAAATCGAAAGGACAATTTCAAAAGAGAAATGGGAAATGAATTAGTATAAATTGGCTGGTGAACATCACATTTTTATAAAAGTCCTTTGACAAACTGAAAGAATTTCAGACAAGGAGAGAATGTCCCCTGACTGTGTTTATGAAATGCTACGTTTCCACAGGAGACACGAACGCCCTGTGTGTTGACATGAAGGACTTTGCCCAGGACTACGTGGACTACAGCAACATGGCCAGACAGCTCATCCCTGAGACCAACACAGTCCAACACTGGTCCAAGATCATCGAGACAAAGTATGGGGTTCACGCTCTTAATGTCTTCAAGTAATCTCTTTATAACAGCAGTCCAAGGCCACATGACGGCTCACCCTAATGTGGAACCATCTTCGGAACCATCCGAAACCCTCTCTCACAGGAACCATCTGGACGACATGAGGAAGTGCTTCAGAGACCCGGTCAACAGCGAGGGCTTTGACAGCGTGACCCACGGGCTGGGCCTGGGCATGCTGGACGTGGCGCTGGACATGGTCACCATGGCGATCGACCAGCAGATCCACATCCTGTCGGGAGCCGCTGCGTCCGACCCGCCGGACTCGGGCCCGCTGACGCGACGCGTCCGCCGCCGCAACCGCAAGCCGCGCCCCGTCAATGGCGAGAAGCCCCCCAGGGCGCCGGGCGGGGTCAAGGGGGCGTCCAAGGGGAAGGGGCGGGGGCGGGTCCGGAAGAAGGCCCGGTCGGCGGACCCCCCGGCGATGGCGGCCGTGCAGGAAATGGAGGCGAGCGCGCAGCAGGACGCGCAGAACGGCGTCCTCACGCTGGTCTCCGTGGGTTACGAGACCATCTCCGGGGGGCTGGACGCCACCGGATCCATTTGATCCCCCATCCTAGACAGACCGATGGCCTGCTGGTCAGGTGGTCTGAGCCGGTGCGGGGTGCTCATCGGGTCGATCACGGGACAGGGGGCAACAGGGGGTGACGTCATCCGGGGCAGAGCGGCTGTCCAAAGGGAACCTCAGGGAAAGGATCACGGACGCTGGTTTTCCAGGAGTGTGTGTGTGTGTGTGTGTGTGTGTGTGTGTGTGTGTGTGTGTGTGTGTGTGTGTGTGTGTGTGTGTGTGTGTGTGTGTGTGTGTGTGTGTGTGTGTGTGTGTGTGTGTGTGTGTGTGTGTGTGGTGGCAGCTGAGTGGTCTAGTGTACACGCTGCCACGTCGTAGGAGTCTTCTCTGGAGTAACTGGTAAATACCGGTACAGTTCCTTTTTATAGTTTTGAGGACATTTGTGGCTTCCAGTGCTTTTAGATATGCAGTCACTTTACAATTTGAAGGAACTTTATAATGGACAATAACGACCAGATACAGGACTACAATATTGAATTGCAAAATTCTCAGATGATTAAAAACAAATGTGTAGTCTTAGTGTATTCTACATATGTTGTATTTGAAGTTTATCATGCGATGGGAAGATGCAACCATTGTTTTTACTGAAACACTGAATCAAGGACCAAAGTGGAAAATAATATTGTTTATATTTGACAAGCAATGTCTAATCTGAAATAATGTGCATAATTATTTTATTTCCTCAGTTTTCCAGATGTATACATTTCCAAACATTCTCTTTTTTTCTACTTGCACTAAAATCCTGAAAGGGTTCTTAGTTCTGATACAGGTTGCTTTAGAGTTCCTTAAACAAAATGTTCCTCATTAACCAAAATAAAACAAGATTGCTATGGCAACAACTGTCAGATAGACTCCCTACCAATCACAGTGTTTGATTCCACTGAGAGAACAGGAAGCTCTGAACCGCGTCAACGTGTCCGGACATCTGCGGCGACACGCCTGTGTCTCACTGCCGGTTCACTCTGGCTTCACCACGGATGCTTCTAGAAGCATTGTGGGAGGTTTCAGGGCGGGATGAATGGAGTCTACCAAGGCCTAATCATGCCCGGCCTGTAAACACACACACACGCACACAAGGGTGGTTGAGGGGAAGGATTTACAAAGGATTTGCTCTGCATTATCCTGGTTAAAGGACAGGGAGCAGGGCGCATTGGCAGCCTACTCACTACTGTGTTTGTGAGTTTGTGCTCGGAAAGATAGGTTGTTTGCAGTGTTGACTGGTCATATTTTAATGTCCATCTGTTGCTCTTAGAGTATGAAGCATTAGAGATTGTAAAGTTTGATGGAGTGTGTGAATAAGATGGACTGTTAAACTTGACATCCTATCTATGGAAAATCCATGGGAACCGCTTTGTTGGATTTGGTTGATGGTCCATATTTTGGTTGCCGGGCAGGATGGGACCTGCTAGTGTGCCCATCACCTGCACATACACACACTCCCACACGGATGGGCGAGACACCAGCAAGCTGCAGCCCTACATACCCAACGGTGAGTAGAGCCAGTGTCTACTGCTAGGATAGTTCAAGGTATTATCCAATACAGCTTTTCTGTTGAAATTGTTATTGATTATAGGTGAGAAAGAAAAATGTCATACAATGGGTCAATAAAAAAGCATAATCCTGTGGCTGTAGGAATTGTGTTTTTCACACACCACCAGGTAAAAGGTTCTGCATTCAATCCAAGGATACCTTAACCCCTACCTGCTCCTTTGCCACTTGTATGCCTGCATTCTGTCTCCTACGTCACTTAACATTTTCAGGTTTTTAGGTGTATTTTTCTTGTTATAAGCCCTTCTTGGTATTACTCCCTTGGATTTACCTTTTGTAATGATCTCCACTGTGATTGTAAGTGTACTGCATTTATATAGGGCTTTTCTAAACAGTGGCCACACAGCGCTATACAATATTGTCTATTCATACACACATTCACACACAGCCAGCTCGTCGGAAGCAGTTAGGTGTTTGGGTGTTTTGCTCAGGGACACCTCGACACTCGGGTAGCAGGAGCAGGGGATCGAACTCGCAACCTTCCACTTTACCTCCGGAGCTACTGCCGCCCCCCTGTGTCTCATATGTGTTGTATTCCCCCTCCCTCACCACCACCACCACACTTGCAGACAGCCTGAACAACGCCCTGGGATCCATTAGGGTGCTGGGCCTGGACCTGCGGGAACATGAGCTGAAGCCTCACCTGAGCACAGTGATGAGCGCCATACAGGAGCACAGTGCGTCACCGCTTTCATCAGGGCTTTATACATAGGCCTGCACCACTTTCGATTGTATCACCCTTGTGTGCTGACATTGTGACTCTGTCTAATGGTCTTTTTTTGGTGAATGACTTTTTTCAATTTAGAATTATTTAGGTGATTATGTTATAACGTGCCATGCAATTTCACACCTAATTCGTATTTCCAATTGTATTCAGTGAGGGGTTAGAGTTAGGGCGAGTAAGGTAAGTAAGTTGTGAATGAATGCAGGCTTTGTGAGGGTCCACATCCATTTTTTGTAATAGCTTAAAGGCAGATTCAGTAACCTTTTGTACGTAGGTGATATTAAAATTGTGTCAAAAATAGAAGACAGAAATAACAGACTTTTCAGCTAATGTAGGTAGGAAAGGGACGGCGATCTGACCTTGGCAGATGGTCAGCGCTGAAGACTAATCCGTATTTGTTTCTCTTAGGAGACGTAGTAGGGTCATGGTAAGGGGTACCCTTGGTTGTCTTACAATTAGGGCTAATCCACTACTGACCCAGTCTGGCCTTAGAGCATCAACATCACGGCATCGCTTTGATGGCTATGTGGCACTGCCTCGCATGCATTAGTATGTTAAGTAAAAAATTACATTGGCTAAGCCTAGAGACATAATATAACACAATGCAATTGTATAATGGCACAAATTATTATTCACTTTCAAATCTAAACGCATACATTTATTCCCCTAGAAGTTGACAAACTTGAGACTTCACAGATGTCAACTCCAGTGTGGTTACTGATGTCTCACAGATCTTGCATTCATCCATATATAAAGTCGTATAAAGTGTTACGTGTGTGTCATTCCTCTGTTGTCCAGAGAAGGGCGCTGCAGAGCAGGTAGTGGTCAGCGGCATCCTGCCCGTGCTGGCCCTCTCTCTGCGGAACAGAGGACCTCTCACTCTGCCTACTGCCACACTGGTCGCTGAGCTGGCTAAGGAGTGTGAGTCATGGAAACCCCAAACATGCAATAGTAGTTGAGTCAGATTTGTGTAGCGAAATGTCAAATATAAACAATATTCTTTCCACTTTGGTCCTCACTTCAGTGATCAGTAGAAACAATGGTTGCATTTTACCATTGCAAGATAGAAGTTCATATATAACGTATGGAGCATACACTAAGTAAAAACATGACATTTAGTAAAGGACACACACGTATGTACATTCATTCATTTATTCATTAATTCAAGCCTACTGATACATTTTAGGAGCATGTTAGCTGTTGAAGAAAATGTTAGGTCTACTTTTGTTTTCATATTTATTTATTTGACTGGGACAATGCACGGGTCATTATCAGTGCCAGAGTTAGCTATAAGCTAATTTACATCTGTAGTCCCTGGGCAGGAGACCGAGGATAGCATCTCTGTCAAAAGGGAAACCTAACACTGAAGTATAAAAACAATAACACACGGTTTTAAAACAGTAAAACACAATACAAACAATAAAATCACAACATTTAGGACACCACACAACAACAAGGACATCCGCACAACTTGAGGATACGAAGACAACATGACATCACAACATTAGGACAACAGTCTATGCATGATGGGTACATGCTTGGGTTGATTTCAGCCATGGTTTCATCTTAAATTTAAAACCAGCAAAGGTGTTCCACTCTCTTATCTCGCTTGGTAGTGAGTTCCAAGACTTTGTGGCTCTAACAGAAAACACGGATGTGCCAAACTCAGTGGATCTGTGCTGTACTACACAGTCCCCTCTGTTGGAGGTTGGATGTAGTTCCGCCGTTTCCGCCCCAGTCTCCCCTTGAGTGTTTTGGCTCACCGGGCGTCTCTCTCTCTGTGTCTTCCGCTACAGCGGTGGTGCGTAAAGGGTTCGGCGAGGCTGGCCTGGTGTCCGCCCTGCTGTCCGTCTTCACCACCACGGACCAGGAGCTGCTCCTCCACGCCACGCAGGCCATCTCCCGCACCGCCTACGACAGCAGTCAGTCACAAACCTTTTTTTATACCCATCGTACCGTCTTCTGTCGAGCTTGCTGCAGCTTAACCATTAGGCCGTCGCTCACATGACATTAACGTGGAGTCATTTAAAGACTGGTTAACACTTAGATTACATTAACATGGAGACATGTCATCACGAGTCAACACTTACGTTATATTAACAGGCAGTCATTTAACCTAGTTCACACTGACATGACATTAACACATGGAGTAATTAAAAACCCTGGATAACACTTGCATTACATTTACATTGAGTTATTTAGCGGTCTGTTTAATTAAGAGGACCTACAAGTTAGGATGAAAACAATCAAACAGTACACATAGAACCATAATAACTATTTTTGCAATAACCGGATGGTGTATTTCTAATCAGAAGGATTCATTAGATATATTTTATAGTGTGCATAATAGTTACATCCCTGAAATCTCATCTCAATAAAGTGCTTTCTGATTTCCAACATCAAAATAACAAATAACAACATGAAAATAGATAATAACAAAATAAAAGTGCAACTTCCCACTTTAAATCCAAATTCAACCACAAGAGACAAAAATATAAAGGCTAAAAAGAACCAAGAGCTTATGAGATACGACCATCCATCCCTCCCTCCCTCCCTCCCTCCCTCCCTCCAGCGACCCAGCAGGAGCTGCTGCTCCGTCAGGGGGCGGTGCCCCGCCTCGTCTCCGTCCTGCTGCGCTGCCCCGGCGGGCCCCTGGAGGCCGCCTGCCTGCGGGCCCTCTGCAACCTCAGCAACATGGGGGAGGCGGAGGAGCCGGGCCTGCTGTGGGAGCGGGGCCCCGCCCTGAGGCCCGGGGAGAGTGTCTACCGCGGGGTCTCGCCGCACGCCCACGGCGGCTTCGGCTCCTCGGTGACCCTGGTGCGGGTGGTGCGGCGGGGCCCCGGCCAGTACGCCTGCAGCGTGGAGGTGTTCCAGCGCTGCTCCACCTCCTTCTGGAACCTGCACGGCCACCGCACGCGCTCAGAGCGGCGCTTCCCGCTCTCCGGTCTGGCCGGCTGGTTCAAGAGCCTGGGTTGCGCCGCGCCCAAGGCCCCGAGGGGCCAGGGCCTGAGGACACGCGTGTTCCAGACCTTCCTTTGACTGCCCTGAGGAGCCCCCGTCATCACGGTGTTCCAGGCCTTCCTTTGACCGCCCCGGGTGCCCCCGTCATCACGGTGTTCCAGGCCTTCCTTTGACCGCCCCGGGTGCCCCCGTCATCACGGTGTTCCAGGCCTTCCTCTGATCACCCGCAGGACTCCCATGACGACGGTCATCGACACCAGGACTCGGGGCTACAAACAGGAGGGCTTGTTGTGAGAGAGGGCCGTGGTGAGAAACGTGGCCTTTCACAGAGCCTGTCACACCCGTCCTGTGTTCGGATGGTGGCCCGTTGAGTCACATCTCCCGTGAACAGGGAAACTGCTCCGCAATAAGAATGTTGGCGTGCAACTCATCCGATGCAGAAATGTGAACGCATTCACATTGCATTTGCATAGATTGCTAGAACTTGGTCCACAGAATAGCATCCATTTGGGCTGAGGAGCTGAGACACCTACCACTGTAGCACTACTTAAGTTGTGCTGTCATGGGGAATTTCCCGCTCTTTCAAAAGACATTGACCATGTAGTCCATTCTAGATCTGAGCAGGGTTCCTTGATTGATTTTGTTATTTGATGAATATTTATCATTTATAAAGGTATCATTTATAAAGTCAACCACCCATCTGTCAATCATTTGGGAACCATAATCAAAAGCCTCCATGTAGGTTATTAAGTGAATGACATGCGTAAATGTTTCCGTAAACTTTTTCCTGAGGCTAGCGTATGTCTGGGTATGAATACGGTGTTGTTGTGTTTTAACAGGACTGAGGGGAGCATTGGCGTTGTGGTTTGAAATAAGACAGAGGTACTAGTTTCACTCTTGAAATTCATAACAGTGCCATCAGCGATTGCATAATAATCCCACACGGAGCCGCAGTATTACATTTGGACTGTTATTGTTTTTTTTTAATGTGCGAAACAGCTTTTCAGATTTAATCAGGAGAAATAAAACAATAACAACACACTAATCTTGGAAATGAGTGGGAGTTGTTGAAGCCAAACATTTTCTTCTGCAAAAGAGCAAAAGAGAGAACTCTTAAATGCAATATGGTTGCAAGGTGTGGTTATGCAGCTATTTGTTTATCTTTCAGCTCATGTGACTTTCTTACCAATGCACATCATGATGTCGTTTTTTTTTTACCATAAGGTATGTTGTTTTTTACAGTATGGCTACTCTACTCTGCATATAAATAAATATGTCTTGATTAAATGCAAAATTGTAGTGTCATATACTCTGTATTCAACATTGAAACTTGAAACGTGCAGCTTGAAACACAAAACAGCCCATGGCGAGCATGCCTAATGGAACAACATAGTTAGCATGCAGGGGCACGGGTGTGTGTGTGCAATAAAGTACCCCCTCAATTTGGTCCATTTGCCACTATCAACACTGTGGCTTGTTTGGGTGTCTGTAGGGAAAGGCATTGGAGCAGACCAATTGTTAAACGTCTTCCTTGTCTAGAAGTGCTAAGTGACTTATGTTATGACAAATGTTGACGGTTAAATACCCTCAATTTTATTTTCTAAAAGTGTCCTTCAAACTCGCACTTGTTCAGACATCCACCGTGGCGGAAACGAGTTCTCCTCAATGACATGAGGTGAACACTAGATGCCGCGCAAGTTGCAGAAACGTTACGCTGCCGCACGGTTGTTGTTGTTGTTGTTGTTGTTGGTCGCCTCGTGCATACTACCTCCGTCCGTCGACGGATCTCATTGGCCGTGTCCCAATTCAGGGGCTATGGCCTTCGTACACCGCGAAGGCCGCACCGAAGGCCGAACGAGCGTTGTAGAACGGGACTGTCTAGCCTACGGAGCATTTCCGGATTGCGCAACCAGCCGTTAACGTCCTTTACCTTGCGTGACCACGCGCCGCTCCTGTCTCCTAGCAACCCTGACAGCTGCGGTTCAAACCGGACAGCGGAGGAGAAATATGGAGCCAGACATCATAATTTTATTTGTTATGTTTTATCTTTTATTGGAGGAGTGGGAGAAGATTCACCGTCGGGTGAAGAGGAAGAGAGGACGTGGGCTTTAACGTTATATGTCTAGCGTTAATGTCATTGAACTTTGACAATAAAGTTACATATTTAAAATGGTCCCAACCTTACTTTTATATTAAAAAAATGTTTTTACATGTTTTGTCATTAAATATGTATTCGCTGCAGCTGCCGCTTCCGCTCTCTCCGCACCATTTCTGAAAAAAAAAAAAAACGCGCAATGAATCTTGGGATACGTTGGGCCGTGAAGGATCCACCTGGTGGGTCCTTCAAATCCGGGAAACGAAGGCTGCATATCTCGGCCGCATTTGAAGGACCCTTCGAAATGGGACAGCACTTGACGCGCCGCTGTGACGTGAGTGGTCTTCAAATGCGTCCTTCGAAGGATGCAGCCCCTGAATTGGGACATGGCCATTGACTTTGCATGGGGCACCCTCAAGATGCATTGTGGGTCCATCGTCAAGTCGGCTCCATAGCCTGCGTCAAAAGTTGAGAAATAGACCTCTGAAGAATAAGTCCCGCCTCCGAGGCTCCCGGTTCCCTCGGTCAAATGTCTATGGGAAATAACATGGGGTTTTTGAATGATCGTCCATAACAAACTCTGTAGGTGGCGAAGAAGAAAAAGCTGCGTCACGTTTTCAACTACAACCTTTTTCCATCTGGTTTCCACTTGGGTTTTGGATTGTCGGGCCGTTAAAGTAGTAAACTATTATGAAGAAGCATTATGCTAACGCAGATCTGCGCAGACTTAGGACGTCACGACTCTCCCAGTCAAGGTTGCATAGCAACGCCAATGTTTCATAGTTTGTCTTCACCGACAGTGGCACCAGAGCTCGTCCATATGGAGGTGGCCTTCTACGAGCAAGTAAGAATGAAAATAATAATAAATATCAAATATTGATACAAAATCCTAAACAAAATGTGATGCAGCTTTTACTTCTTCGTCACCTACAGAGTTTGTTATGGACGACCATTAAAAAAAACCATGTTATTTCCCATTGACATTTGACCGAGGGAACCGGGAGCCTCGGAGGCGGGACTTATTCTTCAGAGGTCTATGTTCAACTTTTCGGGCAGCGACGGATCCGTCGGCCAATCAGATCGTGGTTATGCAAATACACTACTGAGACGCTACTTGGGGTTGCCAACTTTGGGACTTTAGCTGGAGTGAGATTCTGCAAAATGTCAGTGGGCGCGAAGAGCGCGTGTGCGGTGAACGTTTTTGATAACCCTAACCCAAATTTATTTTACAAAACAGTAACAGTGTGTCATGTCCTTTAATTAGTTTAGTAATTTGGTTATTGGTTGATATCCTAGACTACATTAAGACACCTTGTAATTTTGGAGGAGGAGGAACCAGTTATTTTTATTTGCTCATTTTAGTTTTCTGGGTTGAGAGTTATCTAGAAAAAAATCCTGTAAATATAAAATAGAATAAAATAAATAAAATAGTAAATATATAATAGAGGTTGTTTGGAGGAGGGCTGTCAAACCATGAGAAAACCTTTAGGATCTATATTGCAAGAATAGGTTACTTGGACCCCGCTCATTGCCAAATGTGACTTTATTTAGCTTAATGTCTGATATTGAAAAATAACAACATGATGTACGCCAGATGTGTGAGAGTTGGCAACCACTCTGTCCAATGAAATCATCTTTGTGATACAACCCAACGTAGATATGTCAAAAAGCCAGCTGGCAGCGGGGGATTTAAGAATGGAGGAGAAAATACAGTACAGGGGCAACACTCCCCTTGCGACTACGGGAACCATTTTGCAATAGACCTCTGAAGAATAAGTCCTGCCTCCGAGGCTCCGGTTCCCTCGGTCAAATGTCAATGGGAAATAACACGGGGTTTATGAATGGTTGATTGTAATGATCGTTTTTGGATTGTCGGTGCTGTTAAAGTAGTAAACGATTATTAAAGGTCTCATTCCCTGAGAAACCGTTTAGTACTTGTTCCTTTTGAAATACGATAGAGTTGCATATGCATGCTGAACGTGAAAATGTTCTTCTACCTCGATTGCCTGCGTTAGCAAATGAAAGAAAAAAGACGCATAAACGATCGAATCAGAAAAGCCTCACCAACTGACGTCAGCTGGTGAATTAGTATTCATGGCCTCGCCCACCTTTGCTTGCGACGGCCCACGGGAAGACAGTATTGAGTTCACTTCGTCCCTGTGCTATTTGTGGCTATAACAAATCAACGTTGCGTCTCTTGGCCAAGAAGGAAGAGTTGAGGAAGAAATGGTTGGATCGGACATTACCACTATTTTAACATTCGGGTACGGCGGCCCGGGCACGGCGGTTGAATACCGGCGCTGAGCTCCCGGGCGCGGTGCACGGTGGCCGGTCCCCACGGTGGCCGGTCCCTGGTCGCCGGGCCCTGGTCGCCGTGCACCGGCCGAGCTCCTGTACGGCGTCCCGGACGCGGTGCCCCGAGGCAGCTCTTCTTTCTGTATTCGATCAACCAGAAACCCCCAAGGAGCCCAGTGGTTTTTTCTCTCTCTCGTTCTCCCTCTCTCTGTCTCTGTCTCTCTCTCGTTCTCTCTCTCTCTCTGTGTGTCTCTCTGTAAGTTGAATTGGTTTTATTACTGTGACGGACAGTGCTGTTAGCCAATCAGAGGCGAGTGATTTGCATGTCATGAGTAAGAGCCAAAATCAGGTTGTTCATCCCCGCCCACCTCCTCCACCCCACTAACAGTGTGAAACAGGAGCACCAAAGCATTTTTTTCACCAAAACGGACTGACAGGGCATTCATTGCTACTATTGACCAACGCAAAATTAATGAAAAAACAGTGCAATGACACCTTTAATGCTACTTTAACGGCACCGACAATCCAAAAACCCAGTCGAAACTAGATGGAAAAAGTGTGTAGTTCAAAACATGACGCAGCTTTTACTTCTTCGCCACCTACAGAGTTTGTTATGTGTGATCATTCATAAACCCCGTGTTATTTCCCATTGACATTTGACCGAGGGAACCGGGAGCCTCGGAGGCGGGACTTATTCTTCAGAGGTCTTTAACAACAACAAGCAGGAAGACACAGGAAAAAGCCGGCTTTAAGCGGGGAGCGATTTGATTGGCGGCAGGCTGCGCCCACAAGACTACTCCCCCATACGTCAGACACGCCCTCGCCCATCCGTCGACGGATGGAGGTAGTGTGAACCAGGCGTTACAGACGCTATGATGGCCTTTGATCCTGGTTCCTGAACATTGGGACTGTGAACGTGTTGAACACAGAAGGATTTCATTTAGTTTATTAAACCACATCGTTAATGTATTCTTGTTTTGTTCTTGTACCGTTTTTTTTCCCACTGTTGGTAATAATTTAGGACAGACTATTCTGGAACAACATGTATGCAGCAGTCTGGTACAAACATTAGTAAGCGGGTTTATTTTCAACCTGAGGGTAATCCATGGAGGAGAACACAATGTTGTACTTGATATCTAAGCATGCATGCTTTGTGCAGCCCTTCGTTAAAAAATATTGTTTTGTTCAGTACAAATATTGACAGTACAGTTGAAATCTAGACTTTTATCTATTTCATTCTTTCTCTCCGTCTGTCTGTCTGTCTGTCTGTCTCTCTTTCTCTTTCTCTCTCTCTCTCTCTCTAATTACTCCTCTTATTGGTTTATATTCTGCTTCAGGCATCCAAACGCACTCGGCACATCTAATCAATCCCAACTTTATTACTCTGGATGGTCCTTTAATATTTCATGTGATAGAGATTAAGCTTTGGAATTATTTACAGGTAGAGAGAGCACGTGGAGCCTTCTCGCTAAACCAACGGCGCCCTTGTGGACAAATAAATGTGAAGTGCCCTTTGCTTCAGCCATTACATGTAATCTACATTCCCAGATGAGAAATACATCATACTGAAGCTGTTCAAACCAACACACCCTCGTACACACACTATTATGAGCAGTGATTCAGATCCAGTTGTTCTTTCGGATCCATAGCCGGTGCACAATTTGAATGTGTGTGTGTGTGTGTGTGTATGTGCATGTGTGTTTGTTGGCGTGTGTCATACGCTTTCCAAAAGAC
>NC_140291.1:10053830-10058830 GCF_964030765.1 Micromesistius poutassou
TTATTTTATTGAACCATTAATCAGGACAACACAGCAGGACGCAGCGTCTCTCCTTCCGGAACGTCTCGGCCGAGATGGGTTATAGGTTTAGATATTTGTGTTTTTGTTAATTTTTTTGTTTATTTGTGTTTGTTTATTTCCTTCTCATGTGTCCTCGCCGACCTTACATGGATGTTGTTTGTTTTCATTGTTTATTCATGCAGTAGTAATACACAGCATTGGTAGCACTGTATTTAAAATAGCCATATAAGTGTATCACGTCCCTGCTGACCTTAAAATGGACCCATACCCTTGTGGTGACATTGTCTTCAGCGAGGGGGGGAAACATATGCAAATGTATGCAGAGGGGCTGGAGCGGTTAGTTCCAGGTTCAAGGTTAAACATTAGGGCAGCTCAAGTATTAAAATACATTACGTCACGCATAAATATGCATGACACGCAACCACATTCATCGCGACCATGTTGGACACTGAATGTAAAAACATGGCACTCAAAGTCGGCCGGATTAAATGATGTTCATGAATAACAAGAGGCGACCGGATGAATCACGTTTGGTTCGTTTGTTGAATTATTCCACAGCGGATGTTTTTTACAGAAGAAGAAAAGAATGAAAACAAATCAGCATGAAAAAAAGTTAAGCATACATTGGGCGATTCGGCTGTGCTGCATCTCCTTCCAGACCTATTCTGAGGTTCATTGCACACACACACGCACACGCACACACACACACACACACACACACACACACACACACACACACACACACACACACACACACACACACACACACACACACACACAGTCTGGGCTGGTCCGGTCTGGCTCGCGCCAGGTGAGAACTCAGGAACGTCTCGGGGGAACTTGTTTTGTTCGTTACATCGTTGAGTGAAGCGAGATCCCTACCAGAAGACTAATGGGTCTAAAACGAGGCACATTTCCCTGCCGCTGTTTCCCTCCCGGTAAAATATGTAGCCTAGATGTCCTCAGCGGCTCCGAGGCCCTTGAAGAAACTCAGCTGCCTACTTTAGTTTTTGTTTTTTTTCGTCTCCTGAGTCCTATTCCTCCACGAGAATGAAAGACAAGCCTGCCAGGCGTCGCCACTTGAATAGCTCTCTCTTCCTCACTCTCGCCGTCACACTCTCTCTCTCCGTCTTACTCTTTCTGTCGCTCTCTCTCTCTCCATCTCTCTCGCTCTGTCTCTGTCTCTCTCTCGCTCTTTGACTCACTCCCTCTCTCTCTCCCTGTCTTACTCTTCGCTTTCTCTTACCGATATTTATGCCATTTTTAGCCCTCTCTTTCTTTCACTCTTTCTCTCTCCTTCTCATCTTCTTTCTCTTGATCAATCCCTTTCTCCTTTACCCTCTCAATTCAATGTTCAATCCTTTCTCAATGTGTGTGTGTGTGTGTGTGTGTGTGTCTCTCGCTCTCTCCCTATCCGTCTCCGTCTCTCTCTCTCCCCCTCCCCCTCCTCCCACTCATCCCTCCTGGTCTCGTCTGCCCTGTCAGCGCCCATCACTCTCTCTGACAGAGGGGGTCTCTCAAGAGTCGTCACTCACTCAGGTTCACACCGTCACCCCCCCCCCCCCCCCCACCCTTGCCACGCCCGACGGGGGACACCCCTGCCGCTCCCTCCCCTCCTCCTCCCCCGTCTCCCTCCCCCCTTCGCTCACACTCCCAGACCCGACGGAATGTCACCGGGTAATCAGGAGGGGTTCCTGCAGCCCCCCCCCCCCCCCGCTCCACCCCCCTGCCACATGACGGATTGTGGGGTTTACGTTGTGATTAAGAAGCTGCCAGGCGTTTTTGGGTTCCGAAAGCGGTCGTTATGTCGTTATCACAACGCCGTTGAGGAGGGGGGTTGTAAAGTGGATTGTAATGGCGCCGGGGAAAGGAGGGTTTTGACCTTGAATGTGAAGAACGGCGTTTGCGGGGCCCAGCTGTAATGAACACAATCAGAGACAGCACACAGACAGTTTAAACACCGGGCCTATTTCTCAATACGATCGCACACACAGACACTGCATGCACATTCGAAGGCTACGTGTCCTCAATGCATGTGTGTTGTCAGTAGTACTTGAGTACTGTCAGTACTATAGTCATCACTAATGTTAATACATCCCCCCCCATGACCCAGCAGCACTGTCCTGAACCAGCGTAGAAACATTGAAATGAACGAGAATGACAGAGACCTAGAAGAGGGTCGTGATCTTCTTAAATGAATATGATCAAGCTGTTCAAACCCAAGGGGGGGGGGGGGGGGGGAAGTGGCGGAGAACGACGACTCTAAACGGAATGCGTTCAGAGCTCAAACACGTCATAGTCACTCAAAGTCATCGCTCGCGACGTACCTGGAATGGTATGAAGCGATCTCGGCGCAACATCCAACAGACCCGCCGAGCATGTGAGGGAGAGGGATCGAGAGTGAGAGATAGACGCCAAAGACTCACTCCTTGACAGGCAGAGATGAAGGGGCACGTGGAGGAAGAAACGCCTGCTGCTCTGTGGGGGGAGTGAAGGCGTCCTTTGTCATGATCCTTAGACTGGATCAGAGGAGGGAGATCGACATGGAAGGGCAAAGGTCAGGGCATCCTCCGTGGAACCGACAGGGATTGTCTCAATGTTTATTACAGGAATACACTGATACGAACTCTGGATATTTAACTTGCGAGGAAGATATTCCGCCACAGAAAAGTGACAGGGGTCTTGATGTTTTGTAATGTGGACCGGAGAGAGTTTGATAGTGTATAATCAGAGCATATCAGTGGTAAACAAAAGCACTTTGAGAGGATGTACGGTGACGGGCGCAATTGCCCCCAACGGATTACATTGCAGATGGTTCTTGTAGATTACGGCTACAGCTTTCTCCCTCACTACTGGACCAATCTCAGAAACAATTTTATGCATTTTCCCTGAGACCCGAAATTATCTGAAAATATGGTCCAGGTTGTAAAAAGCAGAAGTTCTCTTTAAGTTCAATTTTGATGACTAAAGATGAATAAAAAAAAAACATGAACACATGTTATTTATTTGGTCTTTATGTTGCAATAATGCAATGACAGGTGAACATAATTCACATGAGGTTTTGATTTGTTGTTTTTGCAAAGATTAATTCAACAGTGAATGTCTAAATACTGTGTCATTGGTTATGATTACACGGCTACTTGCATTTTGTTTGCCTTTATTATTACTCAAGCTTATTCCTTTTAGAAAAGTTGTCCTACCAGGATGGATTTTGTTGGTAGTTTGTGAAGAGATTGCAAACAAATTACACACAATTTAGATAATTGTGTGCAATCACATTTTTTTCTGAGCAGTAATGCAGACTGGGAGACCTATGGTTTCGTTACAGGAATAATATTAAAAAGAAGATACATATGTTTTCTTATTATTTATGTTTGTTATGTTTATCTTATTATCTTATGTTTGCTTATTTACATACCATATAGAAAGACACTTATAAAACAATACATGTTCTGTGTTTTCCCCAGGCGCCACAATACTCAAACAGCTGAACATGTGTATTATTCATAGAAGTGAGTGTGTGTGTGTGAGTGTGTGTGTGTGTGTGTGTGTGCTTATGCACACAAATGTTTACATGTATGTGTGTGTGTGTGTGTGTGTGTGTGTGTGTGTGTGTGTGTAAATAAATAGTGAGGCATTCTGGATATAGATACAGCCACAAGACCTATCATAGTTAATAACATGTCACCAGTGATTGATGGTCAACCAAAGCGAAGGGACAAGATGGTTTGTGTGCACGTGCACATGCATGCATGCATGCGTGTGTGTGTGTGTGTGTGTGTGTATGTGTTTGTGTGCTTGTGTCTTTGTGTGTGGGTGTACTTGTATAAGGCTCTATAGTTTCCCCATTTTCACTTTTGGCCTTTCTCCTTTATTCTCACCATACAATCTCTCGTTCCCTCTCCCCCAACCCCCCCCCCCCCCCTTGCTCAAGTTCATGCTACACCCCAATCCATCCTCATCTTCCTCCTCACGAGATGAAGGGCCAAGTCATTAGCCCGCGGAAGGGAGACGAATACCGACTGAAACACACAAACGACTAATCACAGCACGGCTGGCGTGTGCAGACATGACCACGTCTACGGCGATGCACGTCATTCCAATCTGTGGCGGACAACTGGCGGACATCTGTGTGGATGGAGGGGCGGGGGGCATGGATGGCGAGATTTTCCCCACTTACTGTAGAAATGTGACTTCAGACGAGGCGATAGAAACGAGTGTCATACAACAATGAAGATCAAGACCAATAAAAACGAAAAAAAAGAATTCCATTCAAAGAAACATGGCGTGTTCCCCCCTCCAACCTTAATCTCCCAGAGCGAAATCCCTGAAGACGGCAACAGGGCCAGATAGATAGAAAGCAGGGAAAGTAATTGAATTTATTCTTCCCGGCTGACCAGGCCATCTCAGTGCTGGAGGAGTTCAGGTTTCGTCGGCTTACGAGGGCGTATGGAAACTGCAAACTTCCCTTACCGGCACGTCTTCCCAGAAAAATGTTTTAGCCGTATCTTGCTGCGGGCAACTTCTAAAGCTCTTCAATCCTGATATGATTGATAGGTCCTAAAACATTCATGGGTTATGTGTGCGTGTGTTTGTGTGCGTGTGTGTGTGTGTGTGTGTGTGTGTGTGTGTGTAAGCGTGTGTGTGTGTGTGTGGTGTGCCAAGGTACATTAAAATGAGGGGTTGTGGACAGAGTGCTGAACGATGGAGGATAGATTCAAAGAACTCTGATTTGAACCCGGACCGTTCACTTCTATTCCCCTCCCTTACCTTCTCTCCTCTCTCCTGTTCTGTTCACCTGTTCTAATGTATTCTATTCCATTCTATTCTATCTCTCGTACGTGTCTGAGTTCAGGACTCCATCTGGTACTCTGCTGTGGAATGATGGAACAGACTGGCCACACACACACACACACACACACACACACACAAAGAAAACACAAACACAAACACACGCACACACACACACACACACGCAC
>NC_140291.1:10063830-10073830 GCF_964030765.1 Micromesistius poutassou
CTACTACCACTAAGGCCCTGGTTCACAGCTAACAGCCACTGTTAGCTGTACCCCCTACTACCACTAAGGCCCTGGTTCACAGCTAACAGCCACTGTTAGCTGTACCCCCTACTACCACTAAGGCCCTGGTTCACAGCTAACAGCCACTGTTAGCTGTACCCCCTACTACCACTAAGGCCCTGGTTCACAGCTAACAGCCACTGTTAGCTGTAGCACCTACTACCACTAAGGCCCTGGTTCACAGCTAACAGCGACCACTGCTCCCATTATTCAGTAATCGCTCTTTAATTGGTCTTTTAATAGAGTTTATTTTTCCGCGTGAAAAGGCCTCTAATTGGTGTTTTGCAGCACGGCCAGAAGTCCCTCCAGCCTGCCGCAGGTCCTCGGGGCACACTCAGGTGTCTGAACTGATTGCCTGTCGGCGCGTCTGCTCTCAATCTGTCAGCACCGAGGAACGGGCCGCTGAGAGAGAGGGAGGGAAGTAAAGATTGCAAGTGAACTCGCAATGTGTGTGTGTGTGTGTGTGGATGTCTGTGTGTGTGTATGTGTGTGTGAGTGTGTGTGGATGTCTGTGTGTGTGTATGTGTGTGTGTGTGTGTGTGTGTGTGTGTGTGATAGTCATTCATTGGGAGGGTGTCAGCAGGGCTCAACATCTCTCAGGCGGAACCAGGACAGCCACCCATCTGGACACCCAGAAACCCGGCGCTCCTCCCTGGACCGGTCGGGGGGTGGAACACACGTCCTCTCTGCACTCCTCTAGTGCTGCCTTAAGACAACGTTAGAGAGAGAGGCTGAGCTGAACACACGCCCTCTCTGCACTCCTCTAGTGCTGCCTTAAGACAACGTTAGAGAGAGAGGCTGAGCTGAACACACGTCCTCTCTGCACTCCTCTAGTGCTGCCTTAAGACAACGTTAGAGAGAGGGGCTGAGCTGAACACACGTGCTCTCTGCACTCCTCTAGTGCTGCCTTAAGACAACGTTAGAGAGAGAGGCTGAGCTGAACACACGTGCTCTCTGCACTCCTCTAGTGCTGCTAGGGTTGCCAACCGTCCCGTAAAATACGGGATTGTTCCGTATTTGGCAAACTAAAAGACCTGTCCCGTAATGAACTGATACAGGACGCACTTTGTTCCGTATTTTGAGGTCGTGGCAGAATGACGGCTCGTTATGGTGATTCTGTCAGTCACTCGCTCACTTGCGGACGGCGTGCGCACCTCCCACGGCCACACACACACACACACAAGCAATAAGAAGCAAGACACTGTACCTGGTGTCTGGAAACGCGCTGGGCTCGCTCATTGGTCAGTACTCTTCGTGCGTGCAGCAGCAGAGCCAATCACTATGAAGTATCGTATCTTATCAACCATTTCAGCGCCGTGCTCCTCCAGTCCACAGCTGCCGTATACGAAAAAAAATGGATGCTGCTAGGCAAAAAACTACCTCAGAGTCAGAAAGTGAGTTAGAAGAGGACGTCAACAACAACAACAACAACCTTCCTCCTCCTCCACCAAAGAAAAAACCAAAAAGAAAAACAAAGTACAGAGCTGAGTGGGAAAAAGAATATGTGTGGCTAGAGAGCATAAGGGACGACGTGTACAAGGCAAATTGTACTGTCTGCCGCCGACTATTTTCAATTAGTCACGGAGGAGTAAATGACGTTAAGCAACATGCTGCTGGTGAAAACCACAAGAAAAACGAGAAGCAGAGGAGAAGCCAGGGAGCCCCGACACAGCTCCTTGTTCGTCAAGCAACTCCAGAGGCTAACCTGAGAATCTGTTATTTTGCACATTTTGAAAAAATTTCAAATTATTGAATGATAATCTGTTTCTCATGTAGTCTATACCCTAACCATAACCGCACACTTTGGGGGTTTGACACAAAATTTAAACCTGAAATTGGGGGGGTTAGACCCAAAAATGGGGGGTTTGGCACGTGGCCAAGAGGTGTCCCTTATTTGAAACTCTGGGAGTTGGCAACCCTAAGTGCTGCCTTAAGAGCAGGGGGAAGACAGGCTGGGCTGAACTGACTCCATCCCTGCCTCTCTACACTCCTCTACTGCTGCCTTAACATGAAAGAGAGGCTGGGCTGAACACACTCCGTCTCCGCACTTCTCCGGTGCCGCCTTAAGACGTTGTGAAATGACACGCAGAGCACGTCTGACTATCATACTATCTATAACCTACTTTCTCAGAGAGACGACAAGGCAACCTGAAAAACTAACGTCACCAAAACATGGATGCGTTAAAGAATACGCACCAAAGAACACCTTCATCTGCCTATTATACACTTGGATCAAAAAGTGATATAATTGAATCCCCTAAATGCATTTTTGTTGCGAGGAAAGCGCATGCTGGTATTGGCTGGCTGTATGAGGTGCACCAGAGAGAGTTGTAATCTTTTCTGGTTTGTATAGATGTGGAGCTCCTAACTTTCCATCTATGCCAGGTCCGTTCTGCCAGAGGCCACTCAATTCTCCACTGTCTCCTTGTCTCCTGCTGTCTCCTGCTGTCTCCTGCTGTCTCCTTGTCTCCTGCTGTCTCCTGCTGTCTCCTGCTGTCTCCTGTTTTCTCCTGTTGTCTCCTGTTGTCTCCTGTTGTCTCCTGTTGTCTCCTGCTGTCTCCTTGTCTCCTGTTGTCTCCTGCTGTCTCCTGTTGTCTCCTGCTGTCTCCTGTTGTCTCCTGTTGTCTCCTGCTGTCTCCTGTTGTCTCCTGTTGTCTCCTGTTGTCTCCTGCTGTCTCCTTGTCTCCTGTTGTCTCCTGCTGTCTCCTGTTGTCTCCTGCTGTCTCCTGCTGTCTCCTGTTGTCTCCTGCTGTCTCCTGTTGTCTCCTGTTGTCTCCTGTTGTCTCCTGTTGTCTCCTGCTGTCTCCTGCTGTCTCCTGTTGTCTCCTGCTGAAGTGACAAAACAGACTTTTTGGTTTCTCTGTGTAAGGGGGAAGCGGAAACTCGTTGATATCATTGATTGAAACGCCACGTCGGCGTATGAGTTATCATCAGACACACCACACAAATGTGTGTCTGAATGCTGAGTATTGAACGGATGAATGGACTGTCAGAGTGCCGCGCTAACAAGGTGGAGGAAGGCAGTTAGCGATTCATAGCGTCTTTAAAAAACCCTTTGCTTTCCTCCTTTGCTGTTTCATCCTCCTGTCGTTTGTCACCCTCTCAGCATTTCACCCCTCCACCACTTCTTACATGGCTGTTGTTCTCTCTCTCACTTTGCGTTGAGGCTGCCTCTGCACCGCCTGCAAAAAAAGACCTGTGTAAACATCTTTATGAGAATCTATTTTTGAGTCTGCGTGATATCCAGGTCACATTTTATCATTTCATCTCTACATCCCTCGTACCAAAATGTATCCATACATCCTTCCATCCTCTCTCCAGCTCTCTCTCTCTCTCTCTCTCACTTACTTTCTCTCTCTACCTCTCTTTTATTAGCTTTTTCTCCTTCTCACTTTGTGTGTCGTCTTTATCTTTCTCTGTCTCTGTCTTTGGCTCTCTCCCATGCTCTCTCTCTTCTCTCTCTCCCTCTCCCTCTTTCACTCTCTATCTTTCTCTTGCTCTCTCCCTGTCTCTATCTCTCTATATCTCATCTATCTCCCCTCTCTCTCTACCCTTCTCTCTCTCTTTCTCTGTAATTCTGCCTTATAACGGTGGGTGGATGGGTGCTCAGTGGAATTAATTAATTTCTAATCTAATATGAGGACTCTGGGGGCGTTTTGTTAAGCTATTAGCAATATTACACTTTAATGCAACCCTTGCTATGTCCAATATATCCGTTTGTGAAAGCTTTATTGGCCAAATTTCAGAAGATGGTACGCGCAGAAGAGTTTTGAGAGCTTGGGCAGTCTTGTCTTTGTTGTGTTTCGCACCAGACTGAGAAACTGCACACTGAGTTTCAGCTCGTCACAGTTGTGGTGTGACTGAGTATCATGATCACATTTACACACACACACACACACACACACACGCACATGCACACACACGCACACACGTACACACTCACACCAAACACAAATCCCCCCCACATTTACTCACACACACAAACACACACACACACACACACACACACACACACACACACACACACTCACACACTTGCACATGCACACACACACACACTTACCAAACACAAACCTTCCCACATGTAGCCACACACACACACACACACACACACACACACACACACACACACACACACACACACACACACACACACACACACACACACACACACACACCACAAAACAAGAACACGCATACACACACGCATGCACACGACTGTCACCGCTTACTCTGGCCCACTCTGTTCACATTCAACCATGCAGAAAGTAAATACTGCCCCACCCCCCACCTCTCACACACACACACACACACACCAACCCCACTGAACCATTTTATCAAGGGTGACTTCTTTCAACCTTCTGACTACATGTGCTTTCTAATCACAGGGGAACCAACACAGACATAATCCACAAACCATGTAGCACTCCCTCAAATCCACCGCTAGGGACGAGTGTCAGGATATTTTTTGCTGCGCCTGTTCCCTCATTAACTCGCCATACACAACCAAACACGGCTGGCTGCCACTAAACACTGTCATGTCTGGTGTGACAGAATGCCATTGTCCCTTTATTCGCTAATTAGCAGGATGCGCTAAAACGGCCTAGCGGTGATGCGTGCTCACTAACTCGACACTGACACAAAATATATTCGCAGGCTAGTGTTCCAGAGTGGGACTGCAGTGGGGAGAGGAAACGTGTTTGGTTCGGTTTACAACCCCCAACGTGTTAGAGCAACACATTCTCACTCTGAGTTTGTCAAAAATAGACGGCAGGGGTTTCGGCGTCAAATGCTGACGCAAAAGGGCGTCCTTGCGCGTCTTCATTCGACGCAGGGGGTTTGTAATCCCTCCACGCCGATATCTGATGCCCAGGGAAAGCGCTCCTGCAAATCTTTTTTTCATAGGATGGTAGGGGCAAGTACTGCCTTTTAGGGTTAGGGTAGTAGTGGTTAGGGTAGTACTGGTTAGGGTTAGGGTTAGGGTAGTAGTGGATAGGGTTAGGGTTAGGGTTGTAGTGGTTAGGGTTAGGGTTAGGGTTGGGGTTAGGGTTAGGGTAAGGGTTACGGACTTACCACTGTTCGCCGTGGAGGAATTACATTGTAATGAGTTGAAAACCCCCTGCGTCGAATGACTCCGAAAGTCCCTGACCAAGCGTCGATTTTTGACGAACTCGGAGTGAGACTGCGTTGGTTAGAACAGCACCACGTAGGGTTAAAAGTTTGGCAAGTTTCATTAACTAGGTTGGTTTTGAGCACGCAACAAACTTATTAGCCTTGAGATGGATGCATACCCCCTCAGTGACATGTATCTGAAATAATTCATTTTTTCTATTGAGAAACATGAATAAAGAATGGGATAACTATTAAAAAAAAAAGTAATCAGTTCCCATGGTCCGCTCTTCAAATGAAAACAACTTTTTAGAAAGCAATCAATTTTACATTTCTATTACTACCCTGTGGGTCTGGCTGAAATACACACTTTCAATTCCAAAAGCAAAGCAGCCCAACGAAACAAACGAAACAATGGATCAAATGAATTTAACAAAACGTAACAGTGTTACAGCAGTCGAGGTCCTGCGTCGCCCCTTTGGGACTGAAACCATGGTAAAAGGGCTGTACAAATACAACCACTTGATTAGAAACCATGGAACAAGTGCAGAGCCATTCCACATGTCAACTCCAGCTGGCAGATGTGCACCCGAGCCATGCCTCCACGACCTGACCGGACCACCACTCAGCTGAAACGGATCAGCGCAATCAGCGGTGCGACCGCCAGGCCAGCACAAAGCTGCCCGCTGACCGCCTGACTGCCCATTGGATAAAACAACAATCAAACAGGCTGGAGGCGTTTGGGGTGGGAGTGTGGGAGAGAGGGACGTCAGAACGTCACGGAACATTCAAAACCAGCCGTGGGCACGCTTACCTTTTTATTTTGTGTTCCTCACAAAAAGAGATTAGCACTTGTTTCCTTTTTTTTTTGTAAATGTCTTGCCTTTCCTGGGGTAACATTACATATGTATAGTGTATATTTATATATAGATGGCATGACAAACTCTGACACACACACACGCACGCGCAGACGCACATGCACACACTCATATACCCCACTTGTGCACAGCAGGTGGTGAATGGGCTTTCATCATTAAAATTGATTTCATGCATAAATGCATGACCACATGTTGTGTGTGACATAGAGTGTAATGTACATGTGTGAACATCCAGTGCCATCTTAGGGGATATAGGTTACCCCCCAAAAGGTATACTGTGAGAAGCAATATCCCTGAAGATTTAATATAGGCAGACATTGATATTCAATATGACAGTTGTACAGCAATACATTCAGATTATTGTATGTGTTCCCTCTATTGTCAGTCTATACATGCAAGTTTAGATGGCTGCCCGTTTTTGGAAAGATATGAAAAGTGAATGCATGAACAACGGATTACGCTGTCTGGATATGCCAGCCAGTAATTTGTTGATGAAATTAAACAAAAGTTTACTCTCTATGCTGTGCAAATTTGAATGTGTTTGAATTACCTGTAATGTTGTTGTTTTCATCTGGTCGATAGTTATATCTGTCCGTTGTTTTTTAACATTGGATTTGTTCGGATACTGTTAAAATGCAGAGGCCATCACTGAAAAAGAACGCACACCTTTGGAACACTATTGACCAATCAGTATCAAGTTTCAACAACGCCGTGGAATAAACTGCAATGAAAACCCAGCAAAGTGGCCAGCAGCCTTCACAAGCCACCACTCAAGGCACACTTATCTCCCGCACTACCGGCTACAACTTTTTGATTACGACTCCTGCCGGCGCTGACACGTCGCCGTTAACGCTCACGCTTAAGATTCAACCATTAGCGCTTCTAATTAACCAACTTCCCCTTCCTTCCTCCCCCCCTCTTCCATCTCCCCCCCCTCTTCCTCTTCCTCCCCCGCCAGCGAACGTGTAATCATCGGAGGTATCAATCAGAGTGCGCTCAGCCCAGAGCCAGGGAGCCGTCATACCTGAGACAGTGGAAGTGATTCATGCTCTTGTGGTTGAGCCTCATTATGACAACACAGACTCAGACCACGGGGCCCCAACACTTAGCCTCGCTTGCTTTTGATTTGGATAATGTCCGGATGTCTTTTATTCATCCCCTGGTTTACGAGCGGGTAAGAGGGATCATCGGTAGCGAATGTGGACCAAGTTGCTTTCCTCATCATTTAAACATGCTGTCGGATGTTGTTCAAATAAAGATAAATATAGATATAGATATGTCGACGGCAATGAAAACAAAATCTTTGATCCATTCCAACAATCCTTTGTAGGTTATTTAACTATTTATAGTACTATTGTTTATCAACTGGTTACTTTAGCCGTGATTGACACTATACCTGGTACTGAATGCCTTATCCGATAAACGACGAGAACTAGAGCCATTATCCGCTGACCTCATGCATCGGATATTGACGACACGTGACATCCTCATGTTGATCGATGACATCCCAGTTAAGCCACCATTGAGTCGTCGGTTCAAGCGGGCTTCCCATGGGTCAGCATGAATATTGAGGAGGGAAGGGTTGTGTCCTATCTAAGCCAAGCATCCATCGCCGTCTCATTCCATTACAATGATTTAACATTGTACATTACTTCCCATTAGCTCTGTCACTTTGATTGACAACTCATCTCGCCAGATCAAACACTGACCTTGCGTCTCGTGTCCCGGCAGTCTGTTTTCAATTTGATTTGTTCTCATGTGATTGTGGTGTGGCCAACGTGATTTATACGCAGTGAAGGTTGGACAGTGGAGATAAAAGGACAAATTATTATTAGAATGCTGTAGCCATGAAGTGACAAGTCTCTGATCATCTTAGTGACTGCTAGAGCGATCGCCAAATAATGCACACACACACACACACACACACACACACACACACACACACACATGCACGCACACACACACACACACACACACACACAATAACGTTCATATTTTCTCACTCCGTCTCTGTTGTAGTTGTCTCTACTATTATTCACAATATTTTATATAAATGGTTCTGGCAAGAAAGGGATAATGAGTGTGGCAGTATTAGCTACCCTGATCCAGTTGACAGTTAATTTTTCTCCCAGCCTGGTCACAGTCAGCCATCAATTTCCTTGCAGCCAAGAAATAATGCAATAACTTCTGATCCATAGGAGTAGATACATGCTGGCTTTCTTCCATCCTCCTCGTCCTCTCCCCTCCTTCTCCCTTCCCTCACCCCTCCTTCTCCCCTCCCGGTCTTCCTACTCCTACTCCTCCCCTCCCTCTCCCCCTCCTCCTCCCCTCCTTCTCCCCTCCTCCTCCCCCTCCCCTCACCTCTCTTCCCCCTCCTCCTCCCTCCCTCCCTCTCCCCTCCACCTACCTACCCCCCCTCTTCCTTCTACTCATTCTCCCCTCCCTCTATACCTCTCCCTCTTCCTCCTCCTCCCTCTCCTCCTCACCTCTCTTTCCCCTCCTCCTCCTTCTCCCCCTCCCCACTTCCTCCTCCTCCTCCTTGCCTCCTCTCCCCCCTGCGGTCTCTCCAGGTTGCCCCTCATCCTGTGCGGTGGCCTAGTGAGACTGAGTCTCTGTGAAGTGAATTAGGATGTGGACATGGCTCTTGATATTCCACGGCCACTTCATTTAATCAGACTCTTAGGGGTCTGACCTTTGACCATCTTTGTGCCAAAAGAGCCAAAAGTGTTTAATATTGATTCTGCATGAAGCTGTATACTATGGGTGTACATAGCTACTCAGGTGTGTGTGGTGTGTGTGTGTGTGTGTGTGTGTGTCGAAATATTTTATTTCCCTGTGTATGCATGGGTGTGTGTGTTTATGTGTGTGTGTGTGTGTGTGTGTGTGTGTGTGAGAGAGTGTGTTTGTATGAGTGTGCATGATTGGGTGTGTGCGTGTGTGTGTGTGTCTGTGTGCGTGTGCGTGTGTGTGTGTGTGTGTGTGTGTGTGTGTGTGTGAGTGTGTGTGATTGTGTCTGCGTGTGTGTGTGTGTGTGTGGGGTGGGTTTAGAGGTAAAACAGGTCACAGAGACGAAGCTTTGCGTGTGTCTCTCCGCGTCTGTTCAGTCATATCACGGCGTGGATTGATGATGTCATGACATGCCCTCGCGACGTTGACATTAATCACCTGAAAGGATGAAAGCCGCTTCATGACAGATTTACTCAATTTAGTTTTACCGCTGAGCGTGTCTGTCTGCTACCTGTGTCTTTTTTATTTATTTTAATTTTTCATTCAGATCCCCATTAGCTTCCACAGCTGTGGTCGCTAGTCTTCCTGGGGTCCACATAAAACACTAAAACAATACAAAGACATATAAACATACATACTGTACAAAATCCTATCAATATCACAAAAGTTAAAAACACTGTATATACGGTACAACACTTCAATACATTGTACAAACATCATTAAAAACTAATTTGTTTTCCTCTACCCAATCAGACACAGTTTGTAATTCTTTGCATAATACATCAGTCAGTTCCTTGCATGTAGACGCAGCACAGAACATAGTTGAGTCATCAGCATACATTACTACTTTTGTCTGTTCCAGAGCATAGGGCAGGTCATTGGTAAAGATAGAAAATAAAAGAGGACCCAGACAGCTTCCTTGAGGCACTCCACAGAGGACATCTTTGCTGACATAAGCTTCCATTGAAAAACACTCTTTGCCTCCTGCCAGACAGATAACTCTCCATCTAAGAGAGGGCAGTATCAGCGAAACCATAGCACTTGAGTTTAACAATTAGCAGTGCATGATCAATAATGTCAAACGCCGCACTAAAATCAAGCATAACAGTACCCACAATTCTTTTGTTGTCCATTTATTTAAATCATTCGTCAGTCATGTGAACAATAGCAGACTTAGTTGAGTGACCAACTCGATATGCATGCTGGGATTTTATTATAAGTTCATT
>NC_140291.1:10078830-10088830 GCF_964030765.1 Micromesistius poutassou
CACACACACACACACACACACACACCCAAACAAAGGCACATACATTAGATATGGAGAAAGTAGCTTTTGTTATTGTATGCAGGATGAGACAGCACTGGGAGAGGATTACATTGAAAAACGCTGTCTACTCTCACACACTCAGACACAGACATGCTTTATGTCCTTTATGTGTGTGCGTGCGCATGTGTGTGTGTGTGCGTGTGCGTGCGTGTGTGTGTGTGTGTGTGTGTGTGCCTCTACGACCCCTCCACCCCCAGTGCTGATCAGATGGAAGGGGATCTACATCCAGGGTGGGGGTGATCCAGCGGTGCCGTGTTCCCTGGTGCACGGCGGGAATCAGAGGAGACATCTCCAGGAGCCCAGACACGCTGCCGCAGGCGGGCTCCGGGGGCCGGCGGGGACACGGCCACCGGCCCTCAGGGGGGGTGGTGAGGGCCCCGGGGCGGGTCCTTTGAAGACGGATGTGGTGCGTGTATAGAAGAAATTTACCTCTACATCTCATGGTAATATACAATTATTATCAGGCCCATATGCTATAGAAATATAATAATGGTGGAGAAGAGCTTAAGAAGGCAAGTCACCTCTCCCCTTTAGACTGTAGCCTGGAGTGCCAAAAGGCCTATAGATTAACTTGCTTGTGTTTACCCACTGGCATAGAGGTCAAGGATCAGGGTGAATTGAGGTTAGTCTAGGGACAGAGACCAACTGGACACTCTAGTGTCGTAAAACTGTTGAACCTGTTGGAAAAGCAGCTGAACCATTCCCAAAAATCCTAGCAAGCAGAATGCGGGCCAAGAGAGAAACTAGAAAAACAACAGACTGTGAAACTAGTTAGACATTGTATGTACAGGGGATATCGTAAATAACAACACTCTTGATGGCCAGAAAGGAGATATAAGGAGGTGCCCGTGACCAGCTCCGGAGTTCTTTGTCAAACCAACTCGGCTTTGCTCTTACTTGTTCGCGAGTAAAAATAAAGTCTTTTGTCATCCTTGCTCCGGTCTCCTCGAACTCTCTTATTTAAGTTATAGTGTTAAATGCGGTTTATCTACCACACGTGTGGGAGAACAACACCGGTCGCGTCAAGCCAGGTCAGTCAACCAGTTAGTTAGTGAGTCAGTCAGCCGGTCAGTCAGTAAACCAGACAGTCAGTCAGCCATCCAGTCAGTCAGCCGGCCAGTCAGTCAGCCAGTCACTCAGTCAGTAAGCCAGCCAGTCATAAAGTTAGTCAGCCAGCCAGCCAGCCAGCCAGTCAGTCAGTCAGCACAGGAACAGACTGTACATTAAACAAGAGGAGGAGGTCAACGCAGCTTCACATGGTAATTATTTTAAGAGGCAGTTATGCAAATACATTTCAGTCTCCATTTATAGCCAGGAGGCGGATCTGTTAAACGACTGACTTTTGACGGCCCCCATCCGCAGTGTAATTAAACATCTTCTCTCAGACACATGACACCGCTAACGATGCAATCAGCTGAGATGCGCCGTGGTCGCTGCAGATGAAATAAAGGATGTTTTGAAACAGTTCTATGAGCGTGCTTTCCTGTGTACACCGCCAGGGTGAGCACACATGTTTTAGTCTGGGTAATGGACCAATCGTAGCTCTGTTTCTCTTAGGCTTCCTTTCCTACTTATGGGTTATATATTTTTGGCTTATTGTGTGTATGGGAAAGGTCACCAGTGAACCTAAGGAGCAGTATGGATACAGAGACTGTATAGAGAACAATAGAGCGGGAATTTGATTTATGATGGTCAAACAGGAAAGGAAAGCTACTGTAATAGAGCGAGTTCACTAGTATAGACATACTAGAACACACACACACACACACACAAACATACTTACACACACACACACACACACACACACACACACAAACATACTTAGACACACACACACACACACACACACACACACACACACACACACACACACACACACACACACACACACACACACACACACAAGTGAACACACTCAGAGACATACACACACACATGCACACAAACATACACTTAGACACACACACACACACACACACACACACACAGACACACTCAGACACATACACACACACGTAAACAAACACACACACACAAACACACACACACACACACACACACACACACACACACACACACGTAAACAAACACACACACACACACACCTGCCATTTCAAAGACACTGTAAAAAACATTAAAAAACCAATGTGTGCCACATCATCAAAAAAAATCGAAGTAGATGATGAAAAACGTGAATCGCTCATGGCAAGCAGTTGTGTTTTTCGTCAATTTTCTCCGTGTCCGATGAAGTCTTACCCCCAGATCCCCAGGTTGTAGGACACAGGAGATGGCGGAGAGAGACGTGGAGCGTGAAGCCATTTAAATGGGTCTTGGAGTCACACTGGTAGCACATCAGCTCTACTCTACTCTACTCTACTCTAGGCTCACAGCTCTCTCTCTCTCTCTCTGTCTCTCAGTCTCTCTCTCTCTCTTTCTCTCTCTCTCTCTCGTTGCGATGATGGGAAAGGATAGAGAAAGAACAAATGAATAATAGAAAGAAAGAACGAGAGAAAGAAAGATTGAATTATAGAAAACGAGAGAAAAAAAAAGATATCTAGAGCGAGACGGAGAGAGAACAAATTTACAAATGAGAGGGTTAGGGTTAGGGTAACCCTAAAGAAAGAAAGAAAGAAAGAAAGATGGAGAGAAAATGCAGCACAAGACCTAAAGAGAGCCAGAGAGACTGACAGGTGGGCAGAGACAGACTAAAAAGATAGAGAGATAGACCTTCACACACACAGACAGACAGGCAAGCAGAAGATAAAGCAAACTGATCAAAACATACATAAAGATGGACACTATATAAGATGGAGGATGGAGACAGAGAGGAGAACCACCAGGGAGAGAGGTAGAAGGAACAGCAACAGAACGCAGCAGAGTGCAGACAGTCTGGGCCCTGCATAATGTGATTATAGTGAATTAAAGAGCATTAGGTGTTGCACAGCAATTACACCCCCGGCGCACAACTTCTCTCTCGATGAATACATCAAGCCTTATTTAAACACAGCCCACCACTGCTCTCATCACAAATGAAATCAGCGCGAATAAATCAGGCCCAGATCGGCGTGTTAGCCCCGCCCACCCCCAGGGTGGTGTGTGTGTGTGTGTGTGTGTGTGTGTGTGTGTGTGTGCTGGCTTGCTTCATCTTCCATTGGTTGGCGTCCCTGGCGCCTTAGGGTCTACGCGTCAGAGATCAGGTCACAGACGGTTTCTTCGACAACAACAAAGGTGAACTAGTGTCGGAGCTCCAGGGCTGCACTGGGATCCATTATTCACGTCCGACCTCTCGCCGTCGTCCCTGTGATCAACTCGGAGTCCTTTGTCTTCGTTTCGCACCGGGTTGGATTTTCTTTTATTCATGTTGCCCGATTGACTGTCATATTTAGTATGCCTCCCAACGGCCCTCCTTCTGCCCTCAAATATTCCATTCCTTAGATTCCAAAGTCTTTCCCATGTGTGTATCCTCTCTCTCTCTCTCTCTCTCTCTCTCTCGCTCTCTCGCTCTCTCTCTCTCTCTCTCTCTCTCTCTCTCTCTCTCTCTCTCTCTCTCTCTCTCTCTCTCTCTCTCTCTCTCTCTCTCTCTCTCTCTCTCTCTCTCTCTCCCCCCCCCCCCTTCTGCTCTCTGTATTTTTTAACTCTTTCATGCTGCACCACTGCCTTGTTACCAATCAATGGGATTAGACGTGTTAGCAGTAGCTGTGGTGTGCAATGACAGCAGTCAGTCAAGCAAAAAACACATAGAAAAGGATGAAAGAGAGTGCAGGCCACGCTAGGCTAAGCTAAGCTAGGCTAAGACAGGTTAAGCTATCTAGGCGCTCGGCTAGGCTCTGTCAGCTAATGCCGAGCTGCGCTTGCTCGGCGTGGAACCAGATGTGGAGTTAAGACTGTGTGTGTGTACATGTGTGTGTGTGTGTGTGTGTGTGTGTGTGTGTGTGTGTGTGTGTGTGTGTGTGTGTGTGTGTGTGTGTGTGTGTGTGTGTGTGTGTGTGTGTGTGTGCGCCGTATGGCTCATCTGCCCGTCTGATATTCAGGCAGAAAGAGATTCCAGAAACAACAAGAAAGTAATGAGCCATGGTCAATTGGAATGTAATGAGTCCCCACACACACACCCACACACACATAACACACAACACATAGCACATGTATACACACATGCACATATGCGTGCACATGCATGGATGCACGTTCGTACGTAGGCACACACACACACACACACACACACAGTGGAAGTTATGCACAAATGGGCATTATGCAGGCTGCTTCTCCAACAGCTAATGAGTGGATGGCAGGCTGATATACCTGACCATATGTGTACACCTGTCTCACCCTGGGGTGTCTGCTCTCTCACTTCACCCTCTCCTCTTTCACACCTCCACCCCCGCCCCCGCCTCCCTTCCCCCTCCTCCGCTATTTTCTCTCGGCTCATTTCGCTCCTCTCTTGCCCTCTCCCTCGTACCTCGTCTCTGCACTTGTTCCTGTCTGCAGCCTGTCCACCTGTCCAACACCATCCTATCCAACACCCTCCTGTCCTCTGCTGCCCTCTTTCCTCGCCCCCCCCCCCTCCTCTCTCACCTCCTCTCCTCTCCTGCCCTCTCTCCCCTCCCCTCAACACTCACCTCCTCTCACCTCCTCTTCCCTCTCTCCTCTCCTCCCCCTCTCTCTCCCCCTCTCTCCTATCCTGCCCTCTCTCTCCTCTCCTCTTCCCTCTCCCCTCCCCTCTCCTCTCCCATCTCTCCTTGCCTCCCCCTCTCCCCTCTCCTCTCTCCATTCAGCAATGCCACCTGTTCTCCCTCTCCGGGGCCAAGGCGACAAACTTAACGATCACCCTCCTCGATGCTTCTCCTTCACCACATCTCTCCATCGTTTTCATTCCATCTCTGCTCCCCAACCCCTGTCCTCCACCTTGTCCTCCTCCACCCAATCACCTCTGCCTCCATGTCTGCCTTCCATCTTGAAGCGTCCAAGCCTATTACAGCGCGTCTGGTGCGATTTCTCTCCATCTGATTGGCCATCGCTGCCAGTTCCTGCCGTGTCCAAAAGAGAAGTGAACAGGGAACCGGGCTTAGTTAAAAAGAATACCAAAAATGTCTTTGTGTTTGTGTGTGAGTGGGTCTGTTTGTGTGTGAGTGAGTGGGTCTGTTTGTGTGTGTGTGTGTGTGTGTGTGTGTGTGTGTGTGTGTGTGTGAGTGTGAGTGTGAGTGAGAGAGAGAGAGAGAGAGAGAGAGATCTGGTCATCGGGAGGATTGGATGGATTGTATTCAATTAGTCTGTCGCAGCTCGGCAAGAAACTCACTCGAGAGAAATTGGTCTTGTCTGTCAGGGTCAGGATAGTGATAGTGTCTTCCCAGTGGTGAACTCAAATACACACACACACACACGCGCGCGCGCGTGCGCGCTCACACACTCATGTACGCACACACATAACCAGGTGAAACACTTTATCACTTATGTCAGAGGTTGTTGCTTTTGACTTGGGAGATAAGTCATGGCCATGTTATCCACCCTGTACGCCCTGAACAGTTCAATCACACACACACACACACACACACACACACACACACACACACACACACACACACACACACACACACACACACACACACACACACACACACACACACACACACACACACACACACACACACACACACACAACCATACACACAAACACAAACATTACAAGGATAACCTTATTAATTTCTCAGAATGTCAACACCTCATGTTAAGTTAACACTTTATCACATTACATTACATGTCTTTACGTGAGCGAGTGAAGGACAGTAGGTGTCACCTAGTGTGAAACCACAGAATAATTACCCTGTGGTATAGCTTAAGAGCAGCACCCTAATAACCCTATCACACTCCAATGCTGCTCAGAACATGGGGACTGCAGGCCTTCTAACCCCTAAACACAGTGGAGGAACAGTCGAGAGCAGCTCAAGCAAGAGTACATTTTCCAGTACAAAGTTTGCCAATTACTCTGCTTTATTCCTACATGGAGACTGACTGACTGACTGGTTGGCTGGTTTCTCAGCCTCTTTTGCATTCGACGCAATCCCATTTTGCCCCCAATCTAGATTGCAGGCTACCGATATGCTAACTCCAAGCACATTGAGTTCAGCACACAATGTTAGCATTAGCATCTCATTACAGATCAGTTGTTGTAGGACATATAATTCTTCCTTAAATCAGGCATAACACTTTGAATCCCCCAGCCCCCATCTCTCCAACAGCAGGAGGGGTGTCTCTGTGCTCTGATTGGTCGTATTTCATACACAAAACAATCAAGCAGATGTTCCCCCGGTATGACTCACATTATCTACAAAAACATAATGTTTGTGTGTGTGTGTGTGTGTGTGTGTGTGTGTGTGTGTGTGTGTGTGTGTGTGTGTGAGAGAGAGAGAGCTAATGAGTGGAGAGAGAGAGAGAGTAAGAGGAGAGAGAGAGCAAAAGGAGAGAGAGAGGGATTGAGAATAAAAGCTGGAAGGAGTGAGAGAAGAGAGAGCGATAGTGAGAGGAGAGAGGGGCAGATAGAGAGTGTGTCTGTGATTCAAATGAAGGACGCTGTGTCCCTGTGTCCGCTGGCTCTGAATCAGTGCTTCGAGTGTCTCCTGGTCCTGCTCCCGGCTTCATTTCCTCGGGGGGGACCAGGTGGAAGGGGCTTCTCCGACACGTCCACATATAGTTGGTTTTGCATTATGGGGACCATGCTTTGTTGCTTCCGTACCGAGGCTCACTCGCACCATATGCCGCTCTGGATGCGCATCCGCATGTCTGACGAACCAAGCGCGCAAACACACAAGCACACGCACAAACATCAGGCTCAACAGACGGAGAGACACAGATCACCTCTGCAAGGTTTGTTTGTTGAGCAACTTGTTCTCGTCTACAAAGCAGTACAAAGCTCATTCCATCATTAGCAAACGTTTGACGACAACGTAACCGACCATTCTGGGAGAACAAACCATGGCAACCGACTCTCCCGGGTTCACTAGGAACAACAACATCATTTGTTGAAGCCTTTGGTGTTGCGGTTCTGCTGTAGGGCGTTCGGCGTGAACGCGCCCACTATGAATGCAAAGCACAGCATTAGCACGTTGGTCACCGGGGTAAGACATTATGTAAAGTACTTAGTATGGTAACGAAAAGCTGAGAAGTGATCACTTGCTGTTGCTTACATTCAAGGCGAGAGAGCGCGCTCAGGCTAAACGCACCTCGTCAAGGGATTTTGACAGATTACATCGGTTACAGATGTTTTAGTGTAGTCACGGTATACAGACGACGGCTTAAGCGCCCACACCGGTGTTAGACTTCAACGAATGTTAACATTTTCACGCATGTCACATGAATGTTGAGCAGACCTGCGGGTTGTAGGACGGTACGTGGCTGAAGACTGAAGCACGTGTTGTTTAACAATACACTATGCACTCAAACTGTGTTGATGACAGGTGGGGGAACATGATCCTTTACACACAGATAAGAGAAGGATTCCCGCTTAGACGCCTTACAGTTCTGACACGTTGGGTGTGAAGCAGATTCTCCCGCAGGCCTGCGGCGCATCGGATTATAACACGAACCTTTTGAAACTCTCTCTCCCTGCCCGTCACATCCCAAACTTCACAAATCAAATGCGTGTCTCTTCTCCCCCCAGTCGGGCTTGTGGCTCGATGGGGGGAGGAGCGAGGAGGAGGTGAGGAGAGGAGCTAATGACTCACCCCATAATAAGACTGCTCCCCACTCAGAGGGTCAGGGGAGGCAGGGCTGGTTAATGAGAGGGCTATGGTCGGCTTCCAGTTCGCCTGCAGTGTGAGCATGCTTGTGTGTGTGTGTGTGTGTGTGTGTGTGTGTGTGTGTGTGTGTGTGTGTGTGAGAGAGCGGGAATGCATGTGTGTGTATCTTGTCTTCAAGCCAGTAGAGGTCTGTTTGCGCCCCATGACAGTGTTTCTGTGTTTGTGTGTGTATGTGTGTGTGCGTGTGTGTGTGTGCGTGTGCGCGTGTGTGTGTGGATGAATGTATGAGGGGGTGTTGGTGTCAATGAAAGTGTGAGTGTGTGAGTTTGCGAGTGTGTATGTGTGCATGTGATGGTGTCAGTGTGTGTGTGTGTGTGTGTGTGTGTGTGTGTGTGTGTGTGTGTGTGTGTGTGTGCGTGTGTGTGTGTGTATGCGTGTGTGTGTGTGTGTGTGTGTGTATGTGTCAGTGCCTGTGTGTGTGTGTGTGTGTGTCAGTGTCATTGTGTGTGTGTGTGTGTGTGTCAGTGTCATTGTGTGTGTGTGTGTGTGTGTGTGTGTGTGTGTGCAGCCCCCCCCCCTCCCTGGCGGGCAGCTCAATGTGTGTGTGTGTGTGTGTGTGTGTGTGTGTGTGTGTGTGTGTGTGTGTGTGTGTGTGTGTGTGTGTGTGTGTGTGTGTCAGTGTCATTGTGTGTGTGTGTGTGTGTGTGTGTGTCAGTGTCATTGTGTGTGTGTGTGTCAGTGTCATTGTGTGTGTGTGTGTGCAGCCCCCCCCCTCCCTGGCGGGCAGCTCAATGTGTGTGTGTGTGTGTGTGTGTGTGTGTGTGTGTGTGTGCGCGTGCGTGTGTGTGTGTGTGTGTTGGCCTCCATGTGAGTGTTGTTAATTTGCCGAGGGGAGTGGCACCGGACCGCCGCAGGAGCCGTCACCTCTGAAGGACGAGAGGACCGGCGAGCGTCTGCCTGATCATCTCGTTCACGGGCGCCTCGCCGCCTCCATTACCGCTGCTAATCACAGCTCCCGCCTTTCAGCCGCCAATCAAAGCCAGCCTCCAACGCCGCCCCGGGACGGCCGGTCGCTCCCCAGCGGCGCTGCTCAGAACAACAGGCAGCGTGGAGCGTGATGCACGCTGTCTACTGTCTACTGTCAGAGCTTTATTGGTGGGTGTGTTGGAGGGGGGGGGGGGGGGGAGGGGGGGGGGGAGGACTGGCTGCACATAAACACACACGCACACACACACACGCACAATCACAGACACGCACACACACACACGCAGACACACACACACACACACACAATCACACACACACACGCAGACACACAACAGTATTGGGAAATTCTCACACACATACACACAATCAAAGACACACTCACTCACACTCACACACACCCACAAACACACACAAACACACACTTATACACACTCACTCACAGACACGTACAACTGTATTGGGTATGTCTCAGACTCACACACAATCACAGACACACACACCGACACATTCACACACACACACACACACACACACACACACACATACACGCAACTGTATTGGAAAAGACCTGAGTGTGTCACGCTGAAATTGCTCCCCTTGAAAACTCATTCAGGAGTTTGTGGATTAGGACTGAGGGTGTAATTGTGTTTGGGTGGCAGTTCGGGAGGCTATGAAACATCAGGCTGATCATCACAGGGGTCTGCGGAGAAATATCAGATCTGGCACCCCATCAGCATTTTCTCTTTTACATTTGCAAGGTAATTTGGGAAAGAAAAAAGTTGACAGACTGTGTGTTTATTGTGATATAAAACGTGAAATGGCTGAATGGATTCTCGTAAGGGGAATAGAAGAGTATTTTTGTCACAGGTCCAAATAAGATGAAAAGAAGTCTGCCTTGTTATATCAGCTAGTTTTTTGGTCTGTTTACGAAATGCCTGCCAGAAAAAAAAGACATGCATCACTGAGATCTTAGGGGAATGTTTTTTTTTAAATCTAAAATCCATCAAGAGAAGGGAAATCTAGAATCCACTCAGACACTGAAAATGGACGAGAAATGTAATGACCATAAAAACGTATCAAGGATAAAGAAATGGGGAAGATAGCCTCCTATGGCCGAATGGGAAGGCTCATCTTGAAAGTCCCAGACAATTAGCTGCTGGCTTAGGTTAAATTTACCTCCTAATCAGACTTGGTTCAGTCCGTCCCACACATTCCCAGCCGTG